>NC_090377.1:138131993-138309493 GCF_036365525.1 Heterodontus francisci | reverse complement strand
AGGCAGACCCAGATGCCTCTGCACAACAACAGCATGTTTGCAGGGCAACAAAGTCTGAATGGAGAAGATGCAGCTGCAGCTGCAGGTAGCCTGGCCATCATGTATCTGCAGTGTGTACTGTTTGGCGCCAGAAATCACAGTCACTGTGCCTTCATCCTGCTACATGCGGTGGCCCAGACAATAGAAATGTTTTCAGAGCAACTCACAACAGGGACTGGAGAACATGCGGTGGCCCAGACAATGGAAATGTTTTCAGAGCAACTCACAACAGGGACTGGAGAACATGCGGTGGCCCAGACAATGGAAATGTTTTCAGAGCAACTTACAAAGGCAGAGCAACTTACCTTGGAACAATCTCCTGTGTCAAATAAAAATGAAGCAAGTCTCCAAAATGAATAAATAATTCAGATAAAATGCCCGACGAAACCTCTCCTCCTTCCACTTTCAAAAAGTCGCGCTGAAGCTTTGAGGCATGCGCAGAGGCCAAACTGGCGCGTTGGCGAGGAAGACGAAATAACGCGATGACGTCATCTGCGCACGCGCACAACCTTACCGGCAGGTCGGACCGCAGCGCATGCGCAGGGGGCATGAGACCGTGTGCGCATGTGCGCACCGCGGCGCATCCAGATGACGTGTCCGATGAAGTAGCGTTGTCATGAATTACTTTGTTAAAAATAAGGGCGTCGCCCATTTAAGACAGATGAGCAGAATTTTTTTTCTCTCAGAGGGTCGTGAGTCTTTTGCACTCTCTTCCTCAAAAAGGCAGTGGAAGCAGAGTCTTTGAATATTTTTAAGGCAGAGGTAGATAGATTCTTGATAAACAAAGAAGTGAAAGGTTATTGGGGGTAGCCAGGAATGCAGAGTTCAGGTCAGATCAGCCATGATCTTGTTGGGTGGTGGAACAAGCTCGAGGGGCTGAGTGGCCTACTCCTGCTCCTACTTCGTATGTTCATACGTAACAAAAAGGACCTATTCAGGTCAGGGTCTGACTTCCACCCCAATATAAACTGGCACTTAATTGGTCTATAATAAAAGCAAAATACTGCGGATGCTGGAAATCGGAAATAAAAACGAGAAATGCTGGAATCACTCAGCAGGTCTGGCAGCATCTGTGGAAAGAGAAGCAGAGTTAACGTTTCGGGTCAGTGACCCTTCATCGGAACTTAATTGGCCTGTCTTGTGTTTATCAAACCAGTTCTGCGAGCAACGCCTGCAATAAAATAAAAGTAAAATACTGCAGATGCTGGAAACCTGAAATAAAAGGAGAAATGCTGGAAATACTCAGCCAGGCCAGGAGTATCTGTGGAGGCAGAATCAGTTAACGTTTAAGTGTGGGAGGAGGAGGGAGAATGGGGAGAGGCAACACAGTCCAACACTCACAGCAACACGACTCCAGTAAAACATCCCAGGAGGAAAAGGGGGACGAGCAGTGTGTGTACCTGCCCTGATATCCCCCTCCCCAGGCCTGTCAGTCAAACCCCCCACTCCTCCCAGTCCACAGCTCAGCCTAGCAGCTTCCTGCACCTTGAGCCAGTCCTGCTCAGGTGTGGCCCAGTCCAAGGGGAGTCTTTGTGGAACCTGGGAATGGGGGAGGGGCACATGGTTCCTCCCTCCTCCCTCCCCCAGGCCCAATCCCCGCAGCTGCCATCCCGCTCCATGCAAACCGGGAGCTCCTTACAGGGGGAGTTGATACCTACACCGGGTGTTTCTGAAACGTCGCCGCCGGCTCCATCCCTCCCTCCACCCCTTACCGGCTGTGGATGCGACTCTCACAAGCATCTCTGCACCGCCATCACTCCTAATACGCATGATCCAAACCGAAAGCCGCGCTCGGTCCTCGAAGCTCCGCTGGCGGCCTCTCATCTGACAGCGCACAATATCCGGCTGATTGACGGCAGCTCTGGACCAATAGCAAAAGTGGGCGCGACTGGAGGAGCGGGCGGTCCCGCCCACAACCAGCTCAAGCCCCGCTCCTCACTGGCTCCCATGTCTTGGAGGATCCGCCAGCCCCGCCCCCCCGCTCTTCCTATTGGTCCGGAGCGGCCGTCAATCAGCCGGGGGGGGGGAGGAGAGTGTGAATGGAGCATACGCGGTCAGCAGGGGGCTGAGGGCGTTCCCGCAGGTGAGAGGGTCACCTTGTGCAGGTTCAAACCCTACTGGCAGTGAATTTGGTACTGCTTTCTTCAGTTGGCTGTGTGGGGAGATCACTGATGTGCAAACTGATCAAAATAACATGTGCTGTATTCTACGCTATTCAACCAAGTGACACTAAGCTCCATTTTCTATTTGGAAACAAATACTTATTGGCATCAATTAGATATTGTGGAACAGTTAGAAACAAAACAAACTGTAAAAATGAGTGAGAAATATTGAAAAAAGCAAGGGAAATGTATTTTAATGAAGATCTTTGCAATCTTTCTTAGGAAAATGGCATATTCAGTAAATGAGTGCGAACGCCACTTGGTTTCATTAATTTGAACGAGATTTCTGTGTGTAAAATGACCACGGCCGAACTTGAATTTTCACAGAATCATAGAAATTTACAGCATGAAATCAAATCTTCATAGAATCATAGAAATTTTCTGCTGAAAGTGAAATGGAAAAGCAGCTAACTTGAACGGTGGTCTAGTTTTTAGGATTTGGTGCTTTCACTGCCAGGGCCCAGGTTGGATTCCTGATCAGGGAATTAAAAATTCTTGCTTCTCTACAGACATTCACAACCAACACAACTTATTTTCTGAATGAAATCAGAAAATGTTCAGCACCTCTTCCAGTATCTATGGAGTGAGAAACAAAGGACACAGGAGTATGCCATTCAGCCTGTCAAACCCACTCCGCCATTCAGTTACATCATGGCTGATCATCTACCTCAACATCATTTTCCCATGTTATCCCCATATCCCTTGATGTCATTAGTATCCAGATATCTATCAATTTCTGTCTTGAACGTGCTCAACAGCTTTCCACATTCCTCTGGGATAAACAATTCCAAAAATTCACCACCGTCTGAGTGAAGAAATTCCTCCTCATCTCAGTTTTAAATGGCCTACCCCTTATTCTGAGACTATGTACCCTGGATCTAGACTCAGCAGCCAGGGGAAACATCCTATCTACATCCACCCTGTCATGCCCTGTAAGAATTTTGTAGGTTTCAATGAGATCATCTCACATTTTTCCAAAACTTTAGAGAATACAGGTCCAGTTTCCTCAATCTCTGTTCATAAGACAATCCAGGGATAAGTCTGGTGAACTTCCATTGCAATCGATATGGCAAGTATATCCTTCCTTATATAAGGAGACCAAAACTGTACACAATACTCCAGGTGCGGTCTCACCAAGCTCTATGCAATTGTAGCAAGACTTCTTGACTGCTGTACTCAGAACCCCTTGAGATGAAGATCAACATACCATTTGCCTTCCTTACAGAATCACAGAATTGTTGCAGCACAGAAGGAGGGCGTTCGGCCCATCATGTCCGCACAGGCTCTCGGGAAGAGTAATTCACTTATTGCCATTCCCCCGCTTTCTCTCCATAACCCTGCACATCCTTCCTTTTCATATAACAGCCTAATTCCATTTTGAATGCTTCAAATCAACCTGGTTCCACCACATTCTCAGGCAGTGCATGCCAGACCTCAACCAATCAAAGCTTTTCCTTATGTCACTTCTGCTTCTCTTACCTATTATTTTAAATATATGCCCTCTCATTCTCGATCTTTTTTTTTATTCATTCATGGGATGTGGACGATGCTGGCTAGGCCAGCATTTATTACCCATCCCTAATTGCGTTGAGAAGGTGGTGGTGAGCTACCTTCTTGAACTGCTGCGGTCCATTTGGGGTAGGTGCTGTTAGGAAGGGAGTTCCAGGATTTTGACCCAGCGACAGTGAAGGAACGGCGATATAGTTCCAAGTCAGGATGGTGTGTGACTTGGAGGGGAACTTGCAGGTGGTGATGTTCCCATGTATTTGCTGCCGTTGTCCTTCTCGTTGGTAGAGGTCGCAGGTTTGGAAGCTGTCTAAGGAGCCTTGGTGCATTGCTGCAGTGCATCTTGTAGATGGTACACACTGTTGCTACTGTGCGTTGGTGGTGAAGGGAGTGAATGTTTGCAGATAGGGTGCCAATCAAGCGGGCTGCTTTGTCCTGGATGGTGTCGAGCTTCTTGAGTATTGTTGGAGCTGCACCCTGCAAGTGGAGAGTATTCCATCACACTCCTGACTTGTGCCTTGTAGATGGTGGACAGGCTTTGGGGAGTCAGGAGGTGAGTTACTCGCCTCAGGATTCCTAGCCTCTGACCTGCTCTTATAGCCATGGTATTTATATGGCTACTCCAGTTCAGTTTCTGGTCAATGGTAATCCCCATGATGTTGATAGTGGGGGATTCAGCAATGGTAATGCTGTTGAATATCAAGGGGAGATGGTTAGATTCTCTCTTGTTGGAGATGGTCATTGCCTGGCACTTGTGTGGCGCGAATGTTACTTGCCACTTATCAGCCCAAGCCTGGATATTGTCCAGGTCTTGCTGCATTTCTACACTGACTGCTTCAGTATCTGAGGAGTCACGAATGGTGCTGAACATTGTGAAATCATCCGCGAACATCCCCACTTCTGACCTTATGATTGAAGGTAGGTCATTGATGAAGCAGCTGAAGATGGTTGGGCCTAGGACACTACCCTGAGGAACTCCTGCAGTGATGTCCTGGAGCTCAGATGATTGACCTCCAACAACCACAACCATCTTCCTTTGCGCTAGGTATGACTCCAGCCAGCAGAGGGTTTTCCCTCTGATTCCCATTGACCTCAGTTTTGCTGAGGCTCCTTGATGCCATACTAGGTCAAATGCTGCCTTGATGTCAAGGGCAGTCACTCTTGAGTTCAGCCCTTTTGTCCATGTTTGAACCAAGGCTGTAATGAGGTCAGGAGCTGAGTGGCCCTGGCGGAACCCAAACTGAGCGTCACTGAGCAGGTTATTGCGAAGCAAGTGCTGCTTGATGGCACTTTTGATGACACCTTCCATCACTTTACTGATGATTGAGAGTAGGCTGATGGGGCGGTAATTGGCCGGGTTGGATTTGTCCTGATTTTAGTGTACAGGACATACCTGGGCAATTTTCCACATTGCAGGGTAGATGCCAGTGTTGTAGCTGTACTGGAACAGCTTGGCGAGGGGCATGGCAGGTTCTGGAGCACAGGTCTTCAGTGCTATTGCTGGAATATTGTCAGGGCTCATAGCTCTTGCAGTATCCAGTGCCTTCAGTCGTTTCTTGATATCACGCGGAGTGAATCGAATTGGCTGAAGTCTGGTATCTGTGATGCTGGGGACTTCAGGAGGAGGCCAAGATGGATCATCAACTCGGCACTTCTGGCTGAAGATTGTTGCAAATGCTTCAGCCTTATCTTTTGCACTGATGCGCTGGGCTCCCCCATCATTGAGGATGGGGATATTTGTGGAGCCACCTCCTCCAGTTAGTTGTTTAATTGGCCACCACCATTCACGGCTGGATGTGGCAGGACTGCAGAGCTTCGATCTGATCCATTGGTTATGGCATCGCTTAGCTCTGTCTATCACAGGCTGCTTATGCAGTTTGGCACGCAGATAGTCCTGTGTTGTAGCTTCACCAGGTTGACACCTCATTTTGAGGTATGCCTGGTGCTGCTTCTGGCATGCCCTCCTGCACTCTTCATTCAACCAGGGTTGGTCTCCTGGCTTCATGGTAATGGTGGAGTGGGGGATATGCCGGGCCATGAGGTTACAGATTGTGGTTGAGTACAATTCTGCTGCTGCTGATGGCCCGCAGCGCCTCATCGATGCCCAGTTTTGCATTGCCACATATGTTCGAAATCTATCCCATTTATCCCACATAACACGATGGACGGTATCCTCAATGTGAAGGCGGGACTTCGTCTCCACAAGGATTGTGCGGTGGTCACTCCTACCAATACTGTCATGGACAGAAGCATCTGCAGCAGGCAGATTGGTGAGGACGAGGTCAAGTATGTTTTTCCTTCGTGTTAGTTCCCCCACCACCTGCCGCAGACCCAGTCTAGCAGCTATGTCTTTTAGTACTCGACCAGCTCGGTCAGTAGTGGTACTACCGAGCCACTCTTGGTGATGGACATTGAAGTCCCCCACCCAGAGTACATTTTGTGCCCTTGCCACCCTCAGTGCTTCCTCCAAGTGGTGTTCAACATGGTGGAGTACTGAGTCATCAGCTGAGGGAGGGCGGTAGGTGGTAATCAGTAGGAGGTTATCTTGCCCATGTTTGACCTGATGCCATGAGACTTCATGGGGTCCGGAGTTGATGTTGAGGACTCCCAGGGCAACTCCCTCCCTACTGTATACTACTGTGCCACCACCTCTGCTGGGTCTGTCCTGCCAGTGGGATTGCAGTGTCTGGGACATTGTCTGTAAGGTATGATTCCGTGAGTATGACTATGTCAGGCTGTTGCTTGACTAGTCTGTGGGACAGCTCTCCCACCTTTGGCACAAGCCCTCAGATGTTAGTAAGGAGGACTTTGCAGGGTCGACAGGGCTGGGTTTGCCGTTGTCGTTTCTGGTGCCTAGGTCGATGCCGGGTGGTCCGTCCAGTTTCATTCCTTTTTATTGACTTCGTAGCGGTTAGGTACAACTGAGTGTCTTGCTAGGCCATTTCAGAGGGCATGTAAGAGTTAACCACATTGCTGTGGGTCTGGAGTCACATGTAGGCCAGACCAGGTAAGGACAGCAGATTTCCTTCCCTAAAGGACATTAGTGAACCAGATGGGCTTTTACAACAATCGACAATGGTTTCATGGCCATCATTAGACAAGCTTTTAATTCCAGATTTATTAATTAAATTCAAATTCCACCTTCTGCTGTGGTGGGATTCGAACCCATGTCCCCAGAGAAATACCCTGGGTCTCTGGGTTACTAGTCCAGTGATAATGCCACTACGCCACCGCCTACCCTCAAGTTTTTCACAAGTTGAAAAAGTTTCTCCCAATCTACTCTGTCCAGAACCCTCATTGGAGTCTTAACTTCTCCAATCTATCTTCATAAATGAAGTTCCTCGTTCCTGGAACCATTCTCATGAATCTTTTCTGTACTCTCTCTTCCAATGCCCTCACATCTTTCCGAAAGTGTGGTGTCCAGAACTGGACACAATACTCCAGCTGAGGCCTAACGAGTGTCTTATGTAAGTTGAACATATGTTCCTTGCTTTTGTACTCTGTGCCCCTATTAATAAACCCCAGGACAATGTATGCTTTATTAACTGCGCTTCACCCTGTCCTGTCACCTTCCGTGGCTTATGAACATATGCACCCAGGTCCCTCTGCTCCTGCACCCCCTTTAGAATTGTACCCTCCATTTTATATTGTTCCTCCATGTTCTTTCTACCAAAAGGAATTGACATTTCTCTGCATTGAACTTCATCTGCCACATATCCACCCATTCCACCAACTTGTCTATGTCTTGTTAAAGTTCTACACTACACTATCCTCCTCACAGTTCACAATGCTTCCAAGTTTCATTACATCCACACACTTTGAAACCAAAGTCTATGTCATTAATATTTATCAGGAAAAGCAAGGGTCCCAACACTGAACTCTGGGAACTCCACTACAAACCTTTCTCTAGCCCAAGAAACATCCGTTAACCACTGCACTTTGTTTCCAGTCACTATCCTTTTTATTCCTTGAGCTATAACTTTGCTCACAAGTCTGTTGTGTGGCACTGTATCAAATGTCTTTTGAAAGTCCATGTACACCACATCAATTGCCCTCATCAACCCTCTCTGTTAACTCCTCAAAAAACGCTAGCAAGTTAGTTAAACATGATTTTTCTTTAAGAAATCCATGCTAGCTTTCTTTAATTAATCCCCTTTTGTCCATATGACTACTAATTTGGTCCCGAATTATTCTTTGTAGAAGTTCCCCCAACACTAAAGTTAAACTGACTGGCCTGCAGTTTCTGGGCTTATTTTTACACCCTTTTTTGAACACGGATGCAATATTTGCAATTCTCTGGTCCCCTGGCACCATCCCCGAGTCTAAAGAAGGCTGAAAATTATGGCCAGTGCCTCCACAATTTCCATGCTCACTTCCCTCTCTATCCTTGGATGCATCTCATCTTGTCCTATTGCTTTATCTACATTTTTTTTTCATGGGATGTGGGCATTTCTGGCTAGGCCAGCATTTATTGCCCTTCCCTCATTGCCCTTGAGAAGGTGGTGGTGAGCTGCCTTCTTGAACCGCTGTAGTCCATGTGGGGTAGGTACACCAACAGTACTGTTAGGAAGGGAGTACCAGGATTTTGACCCAGCACAAACAGCCTATCCAATACATCCTCCTAATCAATTTTAAACCCTTCTAGTGTCTTAATTACCTCGTCTTTCACTGCTGCCTGGGTTATATCTTCTTCCTTGGTAAAGATAGATGCAATGTATACATTTAATACCTCAGCTAAACCCTCTGCCTCCATGGGTAAATCCCCTTTCTGGTCCCTAATTGGCCCAACTTCTCCGTTTACCACTCTTTTACTATTTATATGTCTATAGAGAATTTTAGGATTCCCTTTAATGATAGCTGTCTATCTTTTTACATGCTCTTTCTTTGCTTCTCTGATTTGCTTTTTCACTTCTCCTTTGGACCTTCTACATTCAGCCTGGTTCTCAATAGTATTCTCTACCTGGCATCTGTCATAAGCAAATTTTTTCTTCTTTATTTTAATCTCTACCTCTTTTGTCATCCAGGGAGCTCTGGATTTGTTTACCCTAGCTTTCCCCTTTGAGGGAACATACCTTGACTGTGCCTGTACTATCTCTGCTTTGAAGGTAGCTCAATGTTCAACTACCATTTCTCCTGCCAACTTTTGACTCCAATTTATTCACCCCAGCTCCATGACTGTAACTCGGCCTCCAGCTCACTAATGCAAAATCGAATTTCGCAAGCAGCTCGTACTGCAGACGTGTTGCTGTGGATCACATTGGTGTCCAGCTGCTCCAACATACTGCTGCCGCAACACATCACCTGCCCTGCCAACCTTATGGTGTTTTAATTTTTTTTTAATTTTTTAATTAATGCCTCTACAAAAAGGTTGATAGGTAAATTGGCCATTATAAATTGTCACTAGTATAGGGAGGTGGTAGGGAAATATAGGTACAGGTGGGGATGTTTGGTAGGAATATGGGATTAGTGTAGGATTAGTATAAATGGGTGGTTGATGTTCGGCACAGACTCGGTGGGCCGAAGGGCCTGATTCAGTGCTGTATCTCTAATCTAATCTAAATCATATATATTTTTTTAATTAATGTCTCTACTCAGCAATCACTTATGGTACCAATGTAAAAGTTAGTAATACTAATAAATCTTACCACTGATAAGATAGCTACTTGCGGGTTATTTTAAAAATAAAATTTTATGTTTTTCTAATTTTCCAGCGATTTACACACAAACCATAACAGCAGTTACTCACCAACTTCCAGCCACAGACACTGGCACAGGCAGAACCACAGAAACACGACCCGGTCTCCCAGCCCTGAACCTCAGTCTGGATTTATACATTTCCTCACAGGTCCGCTACCTCTCCACTCTCCCAGAGAGTTGTTGGTCCCAAGCCTCAGTCTAGATTTATACCTCCCTCTCCAGAGCATTTCATCGCAGGTTTTCTGCTTCTCTGCTCTCCCAGATAAGTATAGGCCGTGAACCTCAGTCCAGATTTATGTCTTCCCCTCAGGGATGTTTCAGTGCAGGTCCTGCCTCTCTGGTCTGTAACTGCACCATTCAGAAAGGAAGGGATTTAGTGATGTGCAGGGCCTGAAAGAGTACCTCACTCAAATTGTGATAACAGTGGGATTTGAACCCACACCTGCAACCACTGATACTTTCATAGCACCATTACCAAGACTCACTTTCAATTCAAGAGTTGCATTCATTAATTTTAAATTCCACAAGCTGCCTTGGTGGGATTTAAACCCACATTCTCAATTTTTTGATTACTAGTTCAGTGGCATTACCGCTAGACCGCCATCATTCCCAATTAGATATTTGCATGTCATATCATCCATAAGGAAAAACAATAGGCCACTATGGGGAACGGGCTTATGAACATGAAGTTATTAACATCAAACACTAACCAACTGAGCGAACCCCCTTTACATTGCAATGAGCTTGACAAAGTTGATTTATCCGCGATGCCTGGAAGAACAATTCAACAATGCAACCACTGGCCTGTGGTTTGAATAAATTGTGCTTGAGAATTCATTTCATTTTCATCTTCCAATGCAAAAACCTCAATTCACAGGATAATTCTGAAGAAAAACACTTTTTAATCAGCAAACAACAGTTTTATAGCACCAGTTCTAGCACTGTGTTAGTGTAGCCAAGCAATCTAAGACCTTGGATTAAGGTTCCAGTCTCTATGGAGGTATGGGTTTAAATCCCACTGTTGCTATAATTTAAGTTTAGTACCCTTTTGGATATGGCACTAAAATCCATTCCTTTCTCAGTGGTGCAGTTAGAGCTCAACTCCCGATGTCTGGCACTGAATCCAGGAACCAGTCCCTATGGAAACTCAGTGACCTCTTCCCACCCAATTCTGTGTGGAGTCAGATGTGCTACTGCTGCATCATGAGGTCCACATTGAGAAGATAAAACCCAACCCAGGGAGCGAGATCAGTACAGATCACTGCCGGGGCTCTCACTGTGTAAGAGGTGGAGGCAGCAGCAGCCAAATCGCCTCGACAACAGTTCAGGATCCCTGCTGTCAAATCCAGCCGTTACCGGTGGAGAACTGCTGCTCCCAGTCTGAGCTGTGTCTGGGAGCCGACTGCTGGTATCTCTTTACTGAGCCGAAAAAGGAGCTGGTCAATTCTTAGCCATCAGAGCGAAATATTTCAAAATCTGTGATAAATCTATCAGCATCACTTAAAAAGAAAACAGATTTTATGCTCATGATCACATTGCTGTTTGTGGGACCTTGCTATGTGCAAATTGGCTGCAACGTTTCTTAATTTACAACAGTGACTTCATTGAAAAGTACTTCATTGACTGTAAGGCACCTTAGCATGTCCGAAGTCATGAAAGGTGCTATATAAATGCAAGTCTCTCACTCTTTTTCCATATGTATATATCTCATGCCTCTGCCATCTCCTCCTTTGAATCATTGAGGTTTTATCTTCTCTAGTTCATTGGATTGCCAACCAATTATCCCTTTTTATCTTCATTGCCTTAATTGCTTTGTTGATCTCATCTTCAAACATCATGTCCACTCTATTAGTGTCCTTGATAAATATGGAGATAAATTAATTATTCAAAATTATGGTTATTTCACTGCCATTACCTGTGAGTTTATTCTGTACATGCCAGAGCGTCCTTATCCCTATCCTGATTTTTCCTGTATTGTTGAAGTGTGTGTAGAGTACTTTATTATTTCTAGTTATCCTTCCTTGTTCAGAACTCCACAATCAGATAGTTTCATTCTGTCAATCCAATCGAGCCATTAAATCTTAAATGCCTCAATGATATTACACTTGAAGCTTCTATACCAAAGGGACTGAACTGTGCAATTGGGGTGCTTGAGTATCCTTTACATTCTCTGATATATCCTGAGCATAACGTAGACTGTCTGATATGTTCTGAGAGTCCCTTTACCCCTCTGATTCGTCCTGAGCATTCCTTATCCTACCTGATACATCCTGAGCATTCCTTATCCTACCTGATACATCCTGAGCATTCCTTATCCTACTTGATACATCCTGAGCATTCCTTATCCTACCTGATACATCCTGAGCATTCCTTATCCTACTTGATACATCCTGAGCATTCCTTATCCTACCTGATACATCATGAGTGTTCCTTAGTCACTATGATTTTCCTTAAGCTCATGATCTTCTCTAATATACTCTGTCTCTTAGCTTTTCGATTTACTCTGAGTCTCTTACTCTCACTGGTCTTCAGATCCCCTGGATAATATATTAACCCCTTATATTCTCTCACAGCCTCTGTGATCCCCCTGCCCTTGCGAATTCACTAAGAAATGCTTAGAATCCCTGAGAACATAAGAAAAGATTTTTGAAAGCCATGGTGCAGGCCGATGTGTGTGGAAACAGCTGACTTCACAGCATATTCTGGAAAGTAAAGAATGGGCAGGAAGTAAAGAGATACAGACCCTTAGAAAATAGGCGACATGTTTAGATAGAGGATCTGGATCGGCGCAGGCTTGGAGGGCCGAAGGGCCTGTTCCTGTGCTGTAATTTTCTTTGTTCTTTTCTTTGTTCAAACGTCTGTGAGGGGAGCACAGGGAATTTGTGTCTGGAGCTGCGACCTTGAGGCAAGTCAGAAAAAAAAAACTGCTATTGTGAAAACATCAAATTCAAACCAGGCAATGCTAGAAGCATTCAGCAGGTCAGGCAGCATCTGTGAATTCCTTTCATCAGGACATAATTATCCACTTTGATACTTCATGTAGCTCAGATCTTACACTCTCCACATTTCCATGCAAGGAACTGTTTGGGCAGAAATTATGGCTTTGCAGATTTGAGCAAACATAGTAAGGCAGCAATGCATAACTCCCCCACTGCGGCTTGAGAAAGGAAGGGACTCAGATGCAGGACACTTGGGTGTGTTGAAAAAGGGAAAAACACACCAGATCTTAAACACAATGATGATGAGGAGGGGCAGGATCAGATTGTTTCCATGTATCTAAAATGAATGCCTCACACTTTATTTTGGAAAAGTAAAACTGACAAGAGGACAATTGCCAGTCAGGTCACAGAAACCTGAAGCATCACCTGCACATGTGGCAGAGCTGGTTAGCATGCTTGGCTATTCATTGAAAGGTTGGTGGTTCAAATACCTACAAGGGGGAAGCTTTTGTCATTTTTCCCTTTAGGATTCATTACCACCTTGTGTGCTTTGGCTCAAAGAAAATATTCCTGAAATATTGACAGATCTGCTGTATCCAGTAAGTTCCAACCCAAATATTTGCATGAATCCTCATTGCAAATAAAATGTGTCAAGCCTTTGATGTTTAAATGATTAAAATCTCATTTAACCATTGTTTTGAATTATTAGGGACTGAATAAGAAATTGGAACAGTCGGCTATGCACTGTCATTCAAAAAGATTATGATCTTTGACCTAAATGCCACCTTTCCACACTGTCCACATACTATACAACTCCCTCAAGAGTCCAAAAATCTATCCATTTCAGCCTTTAATATATAATTCACTAGCCCCAGAGGGAGGATTTTTACTCCAAACAGTGTTCAAGGAGAGGGACAGAAAGAGCAAATGAGACAGCGACAAACAGACAGAGAGAGAGAAAGAGAGACAGATATAGAGACATAGAGGAACAGAGAGAGAGTGAGAGAAAGAGAGATACAGAGACAAAGAGAGAGAGACCCACAGATACAGAGACCATGGAGTAGATCCTGACTGTGAGGCGATGGTACATTCGGGAGAACGACGGGTGGGCACAGTGTGCATTGTCGTTTTAATCCAATCTTTGAGAAATAAACTACCCCAGGAGTGAAACGATGCCCTCAATTAAACATGAAATTTAATTTGGAGCAAATCAAATCCGAGATTGCCTTTCTCACACGTGGATGTCGAGATGGCCCATGTTATTGGGGCTGCTGGAACTGGACAGGGCCTGACCCAGCAGTGACTGGACAGGACAGGTCCACTGGGAGGTGATATAAAGCTGAATTAAACTCAAATGTAGCATTTTCATTATTTAATTAATTTTGCTATGTGACACAGTGGATATTTCCTGTCAGGTTACCTTTCAGCTGAAAGGAGAATAAAGTTTCCACATCACCCAATTACATCAACGTTCACTCTATCGGGCAGCCCTGGTAAACTTCCCTACAAGTCCCTTTAACAGGATACTGATGAACTTTACATTCAGAAATGTAAATGTACAAAGAGTTTACAGTATAATTTAGTGGTGGGGGCGGGAGGCGATTCCATGATTATGAATCCATTTGAAAAGGGGTCCTTCAACCAAAATAATTTGAGAACCACTGCTGTTAATGTGATGTAACTCTATGTAGGAAATGTAATTCTATGTAACTCTAAGTTTCTATGTCTCTGACTCATGACGTTGCTGGAAAATCTTTCACTATCATCACAATGGTGCACCATCTTCTTTTCCAAACATCTCTCAGCTTCTCAAATGGATGCTTTTATCTCCCTCAATTGTGGGTGATATTTGTCCCTATTCTCCTGGTTCAATGTAAGACAGGTAAGGGAGTCAGGCATCATTCACCCCTAGACCTATGCTGAAAGGTAAAGCCCTAGACAGTTCCTTGGTAAGGATTCCTCTAGTTCCTCGCCATGTATTTGTCAGAATACTGAATCACAACTTTCTTAAAGTCCACTCCTGGAAGCTCTAATCCCAAGTAACATTCGCACCACACAAGTGCCAGGCAATGACCATCTCCAACAGGAGAGAATCTAACCATCTTCCCTTGATATTCAACAGCATTACCATCACTGAACCCCCTACCATCAACATCCTGGGGGGTTAGCATTGTCCAGAAAATTAACTGGACCTGCCATATAAATACTTTGGCTACACGAGCAGGTCAGAATCTGGGAAATCTGTGGTGAGTAACTCACCTCCCGACTCCCTAAAGCCCATACACCATCTACAAGACACAACTCAGGAGTGTGATTGAATACTCTCCACTTGCCTGGATGAGTGCAACTCCAACACCACTCAGGAAGCTCGTCACATTCAAGGCAAAGCAGGCCGCTTGATCAGCACCCCATCCAACACCAGCACACAATGGCAGCAGTGTGTACCATCTACAAGATACAGTGCATCAACTCAGCAAACAGCACCTTCGGAACCCGCAACCTCTATCAACTAGAAGGGCAAGAGCACCAGACAGATGGGAACACCGCCACCTGCAAGATCCCCTCCAAGCCACACACCATCCTGACTTGAAGATATATCGTTATTTCACTGTCACTTGGTCAAAATCCTGGAATTCCCTTCCTAACAGCACTGTGGGTGTATCTACACCAGATGGACAGCAGCAGTTCAAGAAGGCAGCTCACCACCACCTTCTCAATGGTAATTAGGGATGGACAACAAATGCTGGCCTTTAAAGTGATGCTTCCATCCTATGAAAAAAGCTGAGTCTGCAACCCACAGCAGGGTCAGTGGTGAAGTTTCACAGCAAGAGTGATCCCAGAGTAACTGTCACCCTATGGATGTTCCAAGCATGTATCCTGCCATCTAACACTAAATCATCAGTAGGAAATTCCTGGAAACACCCTGCAGATCCTTCTTGATCTGGAGATTAAATGGCTGCTGTACAATTGTACCAGCAGCTACCAAAGAGAATTTAACCAATTTATTTTCAACGGACTATTTAAATGAGTTAATGTCAGCTGTAAAATGGTTGACCCGGACCTATCACACAAACATGTTAAACATTTGTAAAATAATTACCACAGCCATTTTCAGACTGGAAATTTAAACCTGCCGTTTCACTTTAAGTCAGGAACAGATCACAGTTATACAACAAGCTCTGATTTGTCAGCACATTTCCAGCATTCACTGTTGTTTTTCCTGACTCTAAACAAAGGGAGTCTTCTGTTCTGCGCCCAGGGACGCTGAACCATGGGACACATTTCTTACATGGCTCAGGATTAACCGACATGGGGATTCTGCTGTTCGTGAAGAGAGACAAGAAAGACCAAAGCGCCGTTTGTCCCTCTCAGTGTGACTCTGAAGGACTGTGTCCGGGCTGAAGTTCTGTTCCTGCCGTACGATCCTCCCCCCAGATTGTCCTTTCTGAGCTATAGCCAGGCGATGCTAAACACTAAGGTGGGAAAGATAGAAATCTACAACAAAGTGTCGAAAACAAAGCTAGTTTATTTGACATTGTTACAACCATGTGAGGTCTAGGGGTCTTTGGCTGTCTTTACCGCGTCTCATTGTAACAGAGCTTTATTTTTAAACACACTGTGTTTTGCGCTTCCCTTTTTTGATTCATGGCTACACTTTCCAATTATGAGGCAAAGAAACAAGCACAAACAGGCTTTCTCAGGTTTAAAGAAGAAACGTGAAATTTATTAACTCTTAAACTTAAACACTAACACGGTTAACGCCTACGGATATATGATGCACCCATGCTAGCATGCACACACAATATGCACATGCAAATAGGAACAGAAAAGAGGAGAGGAAAATATAGTAGAGAGGGGTTTGAGGCAATATCAGAAGACTCTTGCTTGCTGTGCTTCGAGTTCACTTGATTGTATGTAGTCTTGCTGTTCATCGGGGCCCAGTGTTCCTTTTATGCCTTGTTCACGTCGGAGACTTTTCTCTCTTTGAGGTTCATGTGTTTTCACAAGATTCAGTTCCCTGAGAAATGGGCAGGCAGCCAGGAGAGGAGGTAATTCTGGCTTCAGTTCCAGGAGCACACGGCGTTCTGAGTTCAAATTCTGTTTTTCCAATTTAAAACTACTTAATATTTCTCTCCAGTACCTCTGCGGCACCACTAACTGGTGAATTACTGCCCACTCCTTGCTCTCAGGTCTGTGAGGAGAACTCCATTTCCTCATCAGTACCTCATTCCTTCAATAGGAGCAGTCAGGGTCTCCCTCTGCTTCACTTTCAAACTGGGAAGCCTGTGCTAACTCTCGCAATACTGGGTCAGCTCACTGAGCCTCAGCTAGGGAAAATTCATTTAATTCATTCCCTCGGTCTCCTAACTTTCCAAAGAAAGTCTCGGACAGGCAGACCTCATGGTCATTTGCCTGCAGTCTCCTCTGGGGGAGTTGGTTGGATCATGGCCTGATCCACTCCACATTCAAGGACTCTGCAGGGGACTGTCTCCTACCACTGCCCTGTCTTTCTGACCTCCAGCGGTCTTTCTTTCACTACTTGGGGGCTGCCACCTTCACACCGCCAGATCATTACCCAGGAGCACGTCAACCCCATCCACAGGCAAACTAGGGGCAATCCCTACAGTCACCGGTCCCAAAACTAGGTCGCACCCCAGGTGCACCCGGTGTACAGATGCAGGCATATACTGCCCTCCAATACCATTCACCACCATTCTGGTCTTCACTGCACTCTCTGGGGGAAAGGTCAGGCCTTTTCCCAGTAAAAGGGATCTAGCCACCCCTGTGTCCCTGAGAATTACTATGGGCTTGCTTGCCCCACTCGAGGGATATGGGGTTACTTTCCCTTCAAATACAAAACACTGATAACCTTCAGGAATCCTATTAAATTTTCCTGCACTGGCTGTAGTAAGCATCCTGGTTTGCACTCTTACTGCAGTTAAAGCCACAGCTTGTTCAGTGTTTTCCATCAGGGTCCCATCTTCACTGAGCAGGTGTGCCCTGATTAACCCTAGTGGTTTCCTCTTTAGTTTCCAGCAGTCAGTTTTTAAATGCCCTGCCTTATTACAATGGAAGCACACAGGTCTCCAGGTCTCACTCTTGCTCACAGCACCTTCCTTCTTGGCTGGAGGAGGGCCCCCTGTGTCTCCTGTTTTCCTTCCACTTCCAGGACTGCCTGGGCAGATACCACCTTGCCACCCTTTGTCCTTTTTGGATTTGTGGGGTTGATTAGGAAAGGTTCTCCCCTGGGAAACCAACTTATAAATTAAAGCAAACTCATCAGACAGAACCCGCTGCTCCTCTACATGGGTCTTTGTGGAGAATGGGAGAGAGTTTTTAAATTCCTCTAATAAGATTACTTCTCTGAAAGTCTCATAGCTGAGTTTTATTTTTAAAGCCCTCATCCACAGGTCAAAGCCAGGGGCTTACTTCTTTCAAACTCCAGATAAGTTTGATTGGCTCGCTTTTTGAGGGTTCTAAACTTTTGGTGGTAGGCTTTGGGTGCTAATTCATATGCCCAGAGGTTAGTATCTTTGGTCAGTTCATAATTTGATGAACTCTCATCTGGCAACAAGGAATAAATCTCATGGGCTTTTCCAGTTAGTTTTCTTTGCAATAAGAGAGACCAGGTCTCAGCTGGCCATTTTAGCTGCCTTGCCAGTTTCTCAAAAGACAGGGTAAATGCTTCCACATCTTCCTCATTGAATTTTGGAATTAACTGAACGAATTTTAGCAATCTTGTACCCAGCCCTGAATTGTGCTTCTCTATATTGGCCATGCTTTCACTGGGTTACTCTGTCGCCCCTTAGCTAACTCAAGCCACCTAACTCTCTTTCTTCACATTCTTTCCGGAATATTCTTTCTCTCTCTCTCTCCTCTCTCTCTTGTTCCTTCTCCTGTCTTTCTTTTTCTTCACGTTCCTTTTGGAAGGGTCTCTCTTTCTCCCTCTCCTGCCTCTGTCTCTCTCTTTCCTCTAATTCAAGTTTCCTTCATTCTAATTGTAACTTGGCTAGCAGTACCCTCTCTGGGTCTGCTTCTAACCCAGCTTCTGCTTCTTCAGATTCAAGGGAAAAATGGTTGGCCACTAGCCTTCAGACCTCCTAGCCTTGCCATGTACAGTGATCCCACACTGCTCAGCCATTTTTCTCAACTCCTCCCTAGACAGTACTTTTAACTTATCCCAAGTTACTTCTGATGAAGGGTCACTGACCTGAAACGTTAACTTTGTTTCTCTATCCACAGATGTTGCCAGACCTGCTGAGTATTTCCAGCATTTCTTGTTTTTATTTCAGATTTCCAACATCTGCAGTATTTTGCTTTTATTACCCAAGTTACTTCACCCTGGCTTGGAGAGCTACTCGTTTCAGTTGCAGACATGTTAGTATTCAATCACACACAACCACACGAAAACCTGTATTGAAAATGCGCTCTTTTTGATTGGGAACAATTTGGCTTCCCACTTCCGATTTCACTCATTCGTATGTGGGCAAAGGTCCGGATGCTAGCACCCAAATTCTGTTACGACCAGGTGAGAAATGTGTCTTGGGGTCCTTGGCTGTCTTTACCTCGATTTATTGTAACAGGTTTTATTTTTAAACACACTGTGTTTTAAGCTCTCCTTTTTTGAATCCTTGTTCATACTTTCCAATTATAAGGCAAAGAAACGAGCACAAACGGGCTTTCTCAGGTGTAAAGAAGAAATGTGAAATTTACTAAACCTTAAACTTAAACTCTAATATGATTAATGCCTACGGATATACAATGTGCACATGCTAGCATGCACACGTGATACACACATGCAAATAGGGACAGAAAAGAGAAGAAAATATAATAGAGAGGGGTTTGAGACAATATCACAAAAGTCTCTTGTTTGCTGTGCTTCGAGCGCACTTGATTGTAGGTAGTCCTGCTGCTCATCGCGGCCCAGTGTTCCTTTTAAAGCTTGTTCACGTAGGAGACTTTTCTCTCTTTGAGGTTCATGTGTTTTCACAAGATTCAGCTCCCTGAGAGATGGCTAGGCAGACAGGAGAGGTCATTCTTGCTTCAGTTCCAGGA
Organism: Heterodontus francisci; assembly: GCF_036365525.1. Taxonomy (NCBI): domain Eukaryota; kingdom Metazoa; phylum Chordata; class Chondrichthyes; order Heterodontiformes; family Heterodontidae; genus Heterodontus; species Heterodontus francisci. The sequence goes on along the minus strand of NC_090377.1, from coordinate 138,290,094 downwards.
GCACACAGCTTTGAGTTCAAATTCTATTTTTCCAATTTAAAACACCCCTAGTTGGCCAGCAGGTGGTCATGTGACTGACTGGTTTGACCAGGTCTCTTCTGTGTATTGGAGTGGGGACTGGTTCCTCATTGTTCCAACACTGTCTGCCACTATGCAAATGTCTTTCCAGTCAGATGCTTACAAATTTAAGTTTTAATGTTCATGTGGTGAAATAATGTGTGCCTCAGTCTTGGAAGGTGTGGGGTTTGCTTGACAACATTTATCCAGAATATTAAATTCCAGCCAAGTTATAGGCTTATTAATATCAACAGAAACAAACTCCAAATATCAGAATAGAAACATTAAAAATGTACAGCATAGAAGGAGGCTATTCAGCCCATTATGTTGTGCCAGCTGAAAGAGGTACCCAGCTTAATCTCACTTTCCGGTTTTTACAGCCTGAGAGAGATTGTTAATGTGAAAAATGAGATATGAACCCCCCCAAACCAATTTAACAAATTACACAGGATTTCAAGTTTTAAATCTTTTATCACAACGAGAGTAAAAGAAATACCCAATTAACTAAATAGCACTTTGACAATAGATGATACCCCCAATTACAATCACTTATTCAACACTTGAATATCTCACACCACACTTGGACATTGCACAGTCCTTTTTGATGCCAAAATCCTTTGCAGTAAAAAGTCCCAAATTCCTTCCATTTGCAATGAGCTGGACCTCCCAGACATTTCAACAAAAAAAAACTGTATTTTCCTTAGCTCACTTCTCCAAGCATTTCTACTCCTCCTCAAACTTTGACTCACGTAAACAAGGTTCAAGTTTCCATACCAACTCTCTCTCTCGGGTGCCTTCTCTTTCCTTGAGGCCTCACCCTGAAATGTGATGGTTCATTCCTTACAGCCTGTTTTTCTCCAGAAAGTCTGTTAAATTTATCTGGTCCTAGAATTCAATAGTTGATTCTCTTCTCTAAAATGTAAAGACCAAAAGTTTAGTTTCACAGAGCTACTCGATCTTTCCATTGCCTCCAGGTGTTACCAGCTGCCAGGTCGTTCGCCGGTTCTCAATGGCTGACTCCTTGTTTTACAACACAAAAGTCTTTGAGAGTGAAGTTCTTCAGGTGTTAGTGCTGTAGTCCCTGTTCTTCAGAACACAGTCTTTGCTCTGTTCCCTCTGTTTTCCTGGTAACCTTTTGCAGAGTGGAGGTGAGGTCAGCTGACCTTCTGGATTCCATCGTGAACTTTTAAAAAATCACAATTATAACACATAATCATGTTACAAGGTCCGGTGTTCCGAACACCAGTTCACATCAACAATAATGAACCTTGACTGTAGCTCAGTTGCCATTGTCACATCTGAATCAAAAGGTTGTGGGTTTAAATCCCACTCTAGAGAGTTTGCTACGCGCAACTGGCTGCTGTGTTCCCTACATTACAACAGAGATGACACTTCAATTGTAATTCATTGGCTGTAAAATGCTCTGGCATGTCCTGGGTGAATGGAAGGTGTTGTATATGTGCAGACCTTTCTTTAACAATCAGAATGAACGTGGTTTAGCCCTGGATGCGATTAACAGCAGAATCCTTATGCAGAAGCTTATGTCCGACGCCGAGAACTCGATACTATAGAAAGGCCAAGGAGTATAGAAAGTGGAGGGGTGAAATCAAAAAGGAAAATGGAAAGCAAAGAGAGGGCATGAAAGATTATTGGCAAGCAAAATCAAGGTGAACCCAAAGATATTTTATCAATACATGAGGGTTTCCTCCGGGTGCTCCGGTTTCCTCCCACAGCCAAAGACTTGCAGGTTGATAGGTAAATTGGCCATTGTAAATTGCCCCTAGTGTAGGTAGGTGGTAGGAGAATGGTGGGGATGTAGTAGAGAATATGGGGTTAATGTTGGATTAGTATAAATGGGTGGTTGTTGGTCGGCACAGACTCGGTGGGCCGAAGGGCCTGTTTCAGTTCTGTATCTCTAAATAATAAATAAATAAATAAATAAAAATACATTAAGAGTAAGAGGATAACTAAGGAGACAGTAGGGCCCATAAAAGACCAAAAAGGTAACCTATGTGTAGGGGCGGAAGATGTTGGTATGGTTCTTAATGATTACTTTGCGTCAGTCTTCACAAAAGAGGGGGACGATGCAGATATTGTAGTTAAGGAGGAGGAGTGTAAAGTATTGGATGTGATAAACATAGAGAGAGAGGAACTATGAATGGGATTAGCATCCTTGAAAGTTGATAAATCACCAGGCCCAGATGAATTGTACCCGAGGCTGTTAAAAGAAGCAAGAGTGGAAATAGCAGAAGGTCTGATCAACATTTTCCAGTCCTCGCTGGATACAGGTGTGGTGCCGGAGGATTGGAGAACTGCTACGGTTGTACCTCTGTTTAAAAAGGGAGCGAAGGATAGACCGAATAATTACAGGCCAACCAGCCTAACCTCAGTAATGGGAAAATTATTGGAATCGCTACTAAGAGACAGGATAAACTCTCACTTAGAAAGGCACAGATTAATCAAGGATGGATTTGTTAAGGGAAGATCTTGTTTGACCAACTTGATTGAATTTTTTGAAGGAAGATAGATGAGGATGTGATCTACATGGATTTTAGAAAGGCTTTTGACAAGGTACCACATGACAGACTGGTTAAAAAAATAAAATCCCATGGAATCCAGGGAAATGCAGCAAGGTGGATACAAAATTGGCTCAGTGCCAGGAAACAAAGGGAAACTGTTGACGGATGTTTTAGCAACTGGAGGGATGTTTCCATTGGCATTCTGCAGGGCTCAGTACTGGGCCTCCTGCTTTTTCTGGCATATATAAACGATTTGGATGTCAATGTAGGGGCATGATCAAGAAGTTTGCAGACGACACTAAGATTGGCCGTGTAGTAGATAGTGAGGAGGATGGCTGCAGGAAGATATAGATGGTCTGGTCAGGTGGGCAGAAAAGTGGCAAATGGAAATCAACCTGGAGAAGTGTGAAGTGATGCATTTGGGGAGGTCAAACAAGGCAAAGGAATGCACTATTAATGGAAAAATACTGAGGAAGTGAGGGACCTTGGAGTGAATGCCCACAGATCCATGAAAGTAGTAGGACGAGTCATAGAGTCGTACAGCATAGAAACAGGCCCTTCGGCCCACCGCATCCATGCCGAACATAATGCCTATCTATACTAATCCCACCTGCCTGCATTAATTCTATATTCTTCTATGCCGTGTTCATTCAAGTACTGTCCAGATGCCTCTTAAATGTTGATACTGTTCCTGCCTCCACCACCTCCTCAGGCAGCTCATTCCAGATACCCACTATTCTTTGTGTGAAACATTTACCCCTTTGATCCCCTTTAAACCTCCTCCTTCTCACCTTAAATCTATGCCCTCTAGTTTTAGTCACCCCTACCATGGGAAACAGACTCTGGCTATCTACCCTATCGATGCCTCTCATAATTTTATGTACCTCTATCATGTCCCCTCAGCCTCCTTCGCTCCAGGGAAAACAGACCCAGCCTATCCAATCTCTCTTAATAACTCAAGCCCTCCAAACCAGGCAACATCCTTGTGAATCTTTTCTGCACCCTCTCTAGCTTAATCACATCTTTCCTGTAGTGCGGCGACCAGAACTGCACACAGTACTCCAAATGCGGCCTAACCAACGTTATGTACAACTGTAACATGACGTCCCAACTCTTGTACTCAATGCCTCGGCCGATGAAGGCAAGCATGCCATACGCCTTCTTCACCACCCTGTCTACCTGTGTTGCCACTTTCAGGGAACTATGTACTTGCACCCCAAGGTCTCTCTGCTCAACAACACTCCCCAGTGCCCTGCCATTCACTGTATATGTCCTTCCCTGGTTTAACTTCCCAAAATGCATCACTTCACACTTGTCTGCATTAAATTCCATTTGCCACTCCCTTGCTCACTTTCCCAGTTGATCTATATCCTGTTGTAACCTGAGACAACCTACTTCACTGTCCATTATACCACTGATTTTGTGAAGGGGAGGTCTTGTCTTACTAATTTGATTGCGTTTTTTGAGGAAGTGACGAAGATGATTGATGAAGGAAGGGCAGTGGATGTTATCTATATGGACTTTAGTAAAGCCTTTGACAAGGTCCTGCATGGCAGACTGGTACAAAAGGTGAAGTCACACGGGATCAGAGGTGAGCTGGCAAGATGGATACAGAACTGGCTCGGTCATAGAAGACAGAGGGTATCAGTGGATGGGTGTTTTTCTGAATGGAGGGATGTGACTAGTGGTGTTCCGCAGGGATCAGTGCTGGGACCTTTGCTGTTTGTAGTATATATAAATGATTTGGAGGAAAATGTAGCTGGTCTGATTAGTAAGTTTGCGGACGACACTAAGGTTGGTGGAGTTGCGGATAATGATGAGGATTGTCAGAGGATACAGCAGGATATAGATCGGTTGAAGACTTGGGCGGAGAAATGGTAGATGGAGTTTAATCCGGACAAATGTGAGGTGATGCATTTTGGAAGGTCTAATGCAGGTGGGAGGTATACAGTAAATGGCAGAACCCTTAGGAGTATTGATAGGCAGAGAGATCTGGGCATACAGGTCCACAGGTCACTGAAAGTGGCAACGCAGGTGGATAAGGTAGTCAAGAAGGCATACGGCATGCTTGCCTTCATCGGTCGGGGCATAGAGTATAAAAATTGGCAAGTCATGTTGCAGCTGTACAGAACCTGAGGCCACACTTAGAATATTGCGTGCAATTCTGGTCGCCACACTACAAGAAGGACGTGGAGGCTTTGGAGAGGGGACAGAGGAGGTTTACCAGGATGTGGCCTGGTCTGGAGGGCATTAGCTATGAGGAGAGGTTGGAAAAACTCGGATTGTTTTCACTGGAACGACGGAGGTGGAGGGGCAACATGATAGAGGTTTACAAAGTTATGAGCGGCATGGACAGAGTGGATAGTCAGAAGCTTTTTCCCAGGGTGGAAGAGTCAGTTACTAGGGTACATAGGTTTAAGGTGCGAGGGGCAAAGTTTAGAGGGGATGTGCGAGGCAAGTTTTTTACACAGAGGGTGGTGAGTGCCTGGAACTTGCTGCCAGGGGAGGTGGTGGAAGCATCCAAGTCATCAATACATATGACAAACGACAGAGGGCCCAGCACCGATTCCTGCAGCACACCACTGGTCACTGCCCTCCAATCTGAAAAACAACCCTCCACTACCACCCTTCTGCCTCCTAACACCAAGCCAATTTTGTATCCAATTTGCTAGATCACCCTGGATCCCATGTGTTTAAACCTTCTGGACCAGCCTACCATGCGGGGCCTTGTCAAAGGCCTTGCTAAAGTCCACGTAGACAACGTCCATCGCCCTGCCCTCGTCAATTTTCTTGGTCACCTCCTAGAAAAACTCAATTAAATTCGTGAGACATGATTTCCCACGCACAAAGCCATGCTGACTATCCCTAATCAGACCGTGCCTTTCCAGATGCATATAAATCCTGTCACTCAGAATCCCTTCCAATAACTTTCCCACCACTGATGTAAGGCTCACTGGCCTGTAGTTCCCTGGTTTATCCCTGCTGCCCTTCTTAAATAAAGGCACAACATTAGCTATCCTCCAGTCTTCCGGTACCTCACCGTGGCTAACGATGATACAAAAATCTCTGCCCGGGCCCCAGCAATCCCCTCCCTTGCTTCATATAGCATCCTAGGATACAACTGGTCAGGCTGAGACCTCCGACACCTCCTCCTTTGTAATGTTGATATGCTCCAGGATATCGGTGTTCCCTCCCTTGAACTCACTAGCTTCCATAACCTTCTCCACAGGAAATACGGATGAGAAATATTCCCAGGTTGGTACCTGGGATCTCGATGTTGTGGCTATTTCAGAGACATGGGTAGAGCAGGGGCAGGAATGGATGTTGCAGGTTCCGGGATTTAGATGTTTCAGTAAGAACAGAGAAGATGGTAAAAGAGGGGGGGGTGTGGCCTTGTTATCAAGGAAAGTATTACAGCGGCAGAAAGGACATTTGAGGACTCGTCTGCTGAGGTAGTATGGGCCGAGGTTAGAAACAGGAGAGGTGAGGCCACCCTGTTGGGAGTCTTTTATAGACCTCCAAATAGTTCCAGAGATGTAGAGGAAAGGATAGCGAAGATGATTCTCGACAGGGGCGAGAGTAACAGGGTAGTTGTTATGGGAGACTTTAACTTTCCAAATATCGACTGGAAATACTATAGTTCGAGTACTTTAGATGGGTCAGTTTTTGTCCAGTGTGTGCAGGAGGGTTTTCTGACACAGTATGTAGACAGGCCAACCAGGGGCGATGCCACATTGGATTTGGTACTGGGTAATGAACCCGGCCAGGTGTTAGATTTAGAAGTTGGTGAGCACTTTGGTGATAGTGATCACAATTCGGTTAGGTTTACTTTAGCGATGGGCAGGGACAGGTATATACCGCAGGGCAAAAATTATAGCTGGGGGAAAGGAAATTATGATGCGATTCGGCAAGATTTAGGATGCGTAGGATGGGGAAGGAAACTGCAGGGGATGGGAACAATCGAAATGTGGAGCTTATTCAAGGAGCAGCTACTGCGTGTCCTTGATAAGTATGTACCTGTGAGGCAGGGAGGAAGTTGTCGAGCGAGGGAGCCGTGGTTTACTAAAGAAGTTGAAGCGCTTGTCAAGAGGAAGAAGAAGGCTTATGTTAGGATGAGACGTGAAGGCTCAGTTAGGGCGCTTGACAGTTACAAGCTAGCCAGGAAGGATCTAAAGGAAGAGCTAAGAAGAGCAAGGAGAGGACACGAGAAGTCATTGGCGGATAGGATCAGGGAAAACCCTAAGGCTTTCTATAGGTATATCAGGAATAAAAGAATGACTAGAGTTAGATTAGGGCCAATCAAGGATAGTAGTGGGAAGTTGTGTGTGGAATCAGAGGAGATAGGGGAAGCGTTAAATGAATATTTTGCGTCAGTATTTACAGTAGAGAAAGAAAATGTTGTCGAGGAGAATACTGAGATTCAGGCTACGAGGCTAGATGGGATTGAGGTTCACAAGGAGGAGGTGTTAGCAATTTTGGAAAGTGTGAAAATAGATAATTCCCCTGGGCCAGATGGGATTTACCCTTGGATTCTCTGGGAAGCTAGGGAGGAGATTGCAGAGCCTTTGTCCTTGATCTTTATGTCGCCATTGTCGACAGGAATAGTGCCGGAAGACTGGAGGATAGCAAATGTTGTCCCCTTGTTCAAGAAGGGGAGTAGAGACAGCCCTGGTAATTATAGACCTGTGAGCCTTACTTCGGTTGTGGGTAAAATGTTGGAAAAGGTTATAAGAGACAGGATTTATAATCATCTTGAAAAGAATAAGTTCATTAGCGATAGTCAGCACGGTTTTGTGACGGGTAGGTCGTGCCTCACAAACCTTATTGAGTTTTTCGAGAAGGTGACCAAACAGGTGGATGAGGGTAAAGCAGTGGATGTGGTGTATATGGATTTCAGTAAGGCGTTTGATAAGGTTCCCCACGGTAGGCTATTGCAGAAAATACGGAAGTATGGGGTTGAAGGTGATTTCGAGCTTTGGATCAGAAATTGGCTAGCTGAAAGAAGACAGAGGGTGGTGGTTGATGGCAAATGTTCATCCTGGAGTTTAGTTACTAGTGGTGTACCGCAAGGATCTGTTTTGGGGCCACTGCTGTTTGTCATTTTTATAAATGACCTGGAAGAGGGTGTAGAAGGGTGGGTTAGTAAATTTGCAGATGACACGAAGGTCGGTGGAGTTGTGGATAGTGCCGAAGGATGTTGTAGGGTACAGAGGGACATAGATAGGCTGCAGAGCTGGGCTGAGAGATGGCAAATGGAGTTTAATGCGGAAAAGTGCGAGGTGATTCACTTTGGAAGGAGTAACAGGAATGCAGAGTACTGGGCTAATGGGAAGATTCTTGGTAGTGTCGATGAACAGAGAGATCTTGGTGTCCAGGTGCATAAATCCCTGAAGGTTGCCACCCAGGTTAATAGGGCTGTTAAGAAGGCATATGTTGTGTTAGCTTTTATTAGTAGGGGGATCGAGTTTCGGAGCCACGAGGTCATGCTGCAGCTGTACAAAACTCTGGTGAGACCGCACCTGGAGTATTGCGTGCAGTTCTGGTCGCCGCATTATAGGAAGGATGTGGAAGCTATGGAAAGGGTGCAGAGGAGATTTACTAGGATGTTGCCTGGTATGGAGGGAAGGTCTTACGAGGAAAGGCTGAGGGACTTGAGGTTGTTTTCGTTGGAGAGAAGGAGGAGGAGAGGTGACTTAATAGAGACATATAAGATAATCAGAGGGTTAGATAGGGTGGATAGTGAGAGTCTTTTTCCTCAGATGGTGATGGCAAACACGAGGGGACATAGCTTTAAGTTGAGGGGTGATAGATATAGGACAGATGTCAGAGGTAGTTTCTTTGCACAGAGAGTAGTAGGGGCGTGGAACGCCCTGCCTGCAGCAGTAGTAGACTCGCCAACTTTAAGGGCATTTAAGTGGTCATTGGATAGACATATGGATGAAAATGGAATAGTGTAGGTCAGATGGTTTCACAGGCCGGCGCAAGATCGAGGGCCGAAGGGCCTGTACTGCGCTGTAATGTTCTAATTCTAATCCTAATTTAAGACCTCGCCCATTTCCCGTGGCTCCACACACAGATTTTAGATTTGGAGATACAGCACTGAAACAGGCCCTTCGGCCCACCGAGTCTGTGCCGATCATTAACCACCCATTTATACTAATCCTGCACTAATCCAATATTCCTACCACATCCCCACCTGTCCCTATATTTCCCTACCACCTACCTATACTAGGGGCAATTTATAATGGCCAATTTACCTATCAACCTGCAAGTCTTTGCGTGTGGGAGGAAACCGGAGCACCCGGAGGAAACCCACGCAGACACAGGGAGAACTTGCAAACTCCACACAGGCAGTACCTAGAATTGAACCCGGGTCCTGGAGCTGTGAGGCTGCGGTGCTAACCACTGAGCCACTGTGCCGCCCAGATTGCCAAACTGATCCTGAAGGGGACCTACTCTGTCCCTAGCTCCCCTTTTACTCTTAATATACTTATAGAATCTTTTAGGATTCTCCTTTATATTATCTGCCAGGGAAATCTCATGGCCCCTTTTCGCCCTCCTAATTTCCTTCTTAAGTGTAGTCCTACATCCCCTATACTCCTCGAGGGACTCGCTCGATCCCAGCTGCCTATACCTGACATATGCCTCCTTCTTTGTCCTGACCAGACCCTCAATATCCCTCATCAACCAAGGTTCCCTAAACTTGCCAGCCTTGCCCTTCCATCCAACAGGAACATGCCGGCCCTGAACTCTTCCGATCTCACTTTTAAAAGCACTTGCAGTCCCAGTCAATATTAGGGAAGGTAAAATCACCTACTATTACAGCCCTATAATTCCTACACCTACCTGTGATTTACCTACATATATGCTCCTCCACTTCCCTCTGACTATTAGGGGGAATAGTGTAGTATAATCCCATCAAAGTGATCACCCCTTTCTTATTTCTAAGTTCTACCCATATGGCCTCGCTGGACATTCACCCCGGGATATCCTCTCTAAGTACTGCCGTGATGTCCTCCCTAATCAATAGTGCAACTCCCCCTCCTCTCTTACCTCCACCTCTGTCACGCCGGAAGTATCGGTACCCCGGAACATTGAGCTGCCAGTCCTGCCCATCCCTCAACCACGTTTCCGTAATAGCTATAATATCACAATCCCATGTACCGATCCATGCTCTGAGTTCATCTGCCTTACCTGTAAAGCTTCTTGCATTAAAGTAAATGCAGTTTAGCCGACCATCCTTCCACGCTCCCTGTCCTGCCCCTGCCCGGTCTGCCTACTGGACTTGCTTGCTTTAACCTCTACATTTGCCTCAACTATCTCATCAGAGAGACTGCTACTTTGGGTACCACCCCCCTGCAAGACTAGTTTAAACCCTCCCGAGTAGTACTAGCAAACCTCCTTGCAAGGATATTGGTCCCCCTCCAGTTTAGATGCAACCCGTCCTTCTTGTCCAGGTCACCTCTGCACCAGAAGAAATCCCAATGATCCAAGTCGCTAAAGCCCTCCCGCCACACCAGCTCTTCAGCCACGCATTCATTTGCCTAATCCTCCTATTCCTACCCTCACTAGCACGTGGCACAGGAAGTAATCCTGAGATTACAACCCTAGAGGTCCTACTTTTTAACCTTCTGCCTAACTCCCTATATTCACTTTGTATTCACATCTCTCTTCCTGCCTATGTCGTTAGTACCAATATGGACCACGACCTCCGGCTGCTCACCCTCACCTTTCAGAATGTCCTGCAGCCGCTCCGTGACATCCTTGACTCTAGCACCAGGGAGGCAACATACCATCCTGGAGTCTCGTTTGTGGCCACAGAAACGCCTATCTGCACCCCTTACAATAGAATTCCCTGTCACTATAGCTCTTCCAACCCTTTTCCTCCCCTGCTGTGCAGCAGAGCCCTCCGTGGTGCCACGATCTCGGCTGTTGCTGCTTTCCCCTGGGAGGTCATCCCTCCCAACAGAATCCAAAGCAGTATATCTGTTTGAGAGGGGGATGGCCTCAGGGGACTCCTGGCACTACCTGCCTGCGCTTACTACTCCATCTGGTGGTCACCCATCTCTTTTCTGCCTGTGTAGCCATTACCTGCGGTGTGACCACCTCACTAAACGTGCTATCCACGACGTCCTCAGCATCGCGGATGCTCCACATTGAATCCACCCGCAGCTCCAGCTCCGTAATGCGGGTAGCCAGTAGCTGCAGATGGATACACTTCCTGCACACATGGTCACCAGGGACACTGGAAGCATCCCTAATTTCCCACATAGCGCAGGAGGAGCATATCACAGGGCTGAGCTCTCCTGCCTTGACTTACCCTTAGATTAATTAGTTACTCCCTTAATTAAAAAATACTAATTATACTAGGGGCCTTGTTCCACCCACTTCAATCCTTAAAAAAAAACTTTAGTAGTACTCACCTTATCACCAGAGGTTTTTTTTCCAACAAAAAAAAACAACTTTACCCTTTTTTTTAAGATATTCTAACAGCTGCTACTCACCAACCAATTAGCATGCAACTCTCCTCTGACATCGCTGTTTGCCTTTTTTTTCAAAAACCCCAGCGCGCTGGAAGAGGTTCGACTGCTCTCTGCTCCTGGAAGGTAAGAGACTGGGTCTCAATCCTCGGGGTCAATTTATAGGCTCCGCTCCCGGCGTTCTCCCCACAGGTCCGCTCCTGGAAGGTCGATAAGGTGGTTAAGAAGGCATATGGAATAATTTCCTTTATTATCTGAGGTATAGAATATAAGAGCAAGGAGGTCATGCTGGAACTGTATAACTCATTGGTTAGGCCACAACTTGAGTACTGTGACCAATGCAGCTATGAGGAAAGATTCGATAGGCTTGGGTTGTTCTCCTTAGAATAGAGAAGGCTGAGGAGAGACCTGATTGAAATGTACAAAATTTTGAGGGGCCTGGAATAGAGTAGATGTGAAGGGTCTATTCACCTTAGCAGAGAGGTCAGTGGCAAAGGGGCATAGATTTAAAGTGATTGGTAGAAAAATTAGAAGGGAAATGAGGAAATATTTTTTCACCCAGAGGGTGGTGGGGGTCTGGAACTCACTGCCTGAAAGGATAGTTGAGGCAGAAACCCTCAACTCATTCAACAGGAGTCTGGATATGCACCTCAAGTGCTGTAATCTGCAGGGATATGGACCAAATGCTGGAAGGTGGGATTAGGATAGATGGATCGTTTTTCGTCTGGCACAGACACGATGGGCTAAGTGGCCTCTTTCTGTGCTTTAAACTTTCTATGATTCTAATCCAACCCGTTCAGTCACTTGTGAACTGCAAGGTGTTTCAGCAGCTGAGATGACTGAATGAATCCCTCCCCACACTTTGAACGGCCTCTCCCCAGTGTGAACTCGCTGGTGTCTCAGCAGGTTTGATGAACAGGCGAATCTGTCCTGACACATGGAGCAGATGAACAGCGTCTTCCCAGTGTGAATTCGCTGGTGTTCCGGCAGGTTGGATGAAAGAGCAAATCTCTCCTCACACTCGGTGCAGGTAAATGGCTTCCCAGTGTGAATGCACTGGTGTGTCAGCAGGTGGGATGACTGAATGAATCCCTTTCCACACATGGAGCAGGTCTCTCCCTGTGTGAATACGTCAATGAGTTTCCAGCTTGGGTGGGTAGTTGAATCCCTCCCCACATTTCCACGGTTTCTTAGCATTGCGGATGTCCTTCTCCAGTTTGGATGATCAGTTAAAGCCTCGTCCACACACAGAACATATGTACAGTTTCTCCCCACTGTGAATGGTGCAATTTTTTTCAGTCTGTGTAATTGGTTAAAGCTTTTTCCACAGTCAGTGCATGGAACAATCTCACTCTTGAGTGTGTTTCGGTGCTTTTCCAGTCATACTGATGTTTGAAATCTTTTCCCACAGAGAGAACAGACAAACATTTCTCCTTCCACATTCAAAGGCCAATGATATTCAGGTCCCGATGAATCATGTCAGATTTTGATGTGACGTTTGGTTTGAGTTTCTCATCTGCAAATGCTTCCCTTCTAGTACCCTGTAAAATGAGGTTACAAAAGTCATCACTATAAGTGTGAGGTATAGAATACAAGAGCAGGGAGGTCATGCTGGAACTGTATAACTCATTGGTTAGGCCATAACTTTGAGTACTGTGACCAATGCAGCTATGAGGAAAGATTGGATAGGCTGGGGTTGTTCTCCTTAGAATAGAGAAGGCTGTAAGTACAGGACAGAAATACAGAACAGGCAATGGTTTCTCTGGAACATTCTTTCCTCTCTTGTTCCCCCAAACATCTGGTCCATTCAAACTAAAAGAAGCCAAAATAAGCACGGACAAAACTATGGAAGAGAGATCGGCAGCCAGAGTGAAACCCCCAACCTCAACATGCACCCCACACATCCTGGACCTTTACATTGCTGTTTTAACCAGGCCCAAGAGCAGGTTCAGGAGAAGATCCTCCGACTTAACCACCCCCTCCACACTGAGTAAAAGATTAGGAGTGTGGGGCTAAAGTTGAGGAGCAATGCCTTCAGATAACTATACTGGGACTGTAACCTCTCACACTGAATTATTTACATGACTCCTCTAGGCTACAAACATCACATGCAGCCTGGGACTGGGTGAAGCTGCTTAAAACCTTGCTCCTGGGCACTAGGACCTCATTGGGGACAGAGATCCTGAGATCCACAGAGGCTCACTCTCTGTGCCCTCACCAAGATAGCCACAAATGCACCCTGACACCCCCCCTCCCCCCCACTCTGTCCAAGATAGCTGTCAGTGCCCAGTGCCCCCGCTCTCCCGAGCCTGTCACCGTGGGGTAAACACGGGGCCTGTGGCCTCTTCTTCGGGGCCTCAGGCCGACCCCAGGTTTTGTGAAGCTTCCCAACTCACCCACGGCTCCAATTCCTCCCCTGCGCCCACAATCTCCTCCTGCCTCAGTCCATCAGTCTTTTTGGCTTTTGTTCCTGGATATTCCTGGTTTTCTTTCAATAGGGGGACTTAGACCCTCCTTTCAATTTATTATTAGTTTCAAACAGGGTCTGTTGCCGGGAGAAACTCTGCAGTTGCTGTGCCGCTTAGTGCAAATGTGAGATCTGGAGCTTCTTATTTGGGGCTTGCGGCCTATACCAGGTGTTTCTGAAACTTCCCCACCCACCCACCAGTTCCATTCCTCCCCTGCCCTTGCCAACTCTTACCTGCTGCAAAAGCATCTCCAGCACCTGCACAGTTCTGATCACAGTGTCACTGCACACATAGTGACCACAATTCGGTTAGGTTTACCTTAGCGATGGGCAGGGACAGGTATATACCGCAGGGCAAAAATTATAGCTGGGGGAAAGGAAATTATGATGCGATTAGGCAAGATTTAGGATGCGTAGGATGGGGAAGGAAACTGCAGGGGATGGGAACAATCGAAATGTGGAGCTTATTCAAGGAGCAGCTACTGCGTGTCCTTGATAAGTATGTACCTGTGAGGCAGGGAGGAGGTTGTCGAGCGAGGGAGCCGTGGTTTACTAAAGAAGTTGAAGCGCTTGTCAAGAGGAAGAAGAAGGCTTATGTTAGGATGAGACGTGAAGGCTCAGTTAGGGCACTTGAGAGCTACAAGCTAGCCAGGAAGGATCTAAAGGGAGAGCTAAGAAGAGCAAGGAGAGGACACGAGAAGTCATTGGCGGATAGGATCAGGGAAAACCCTAAGGCTTTCTATAGGTATATCAGGAATAAAAGAATGACTAGAGTTAGATTAGGGCCAATCAAGGATAGTAGTGGGAAGTTGTGTGTGGAATCAGAGGAGGTAGGGGAAGTGTTAAATGAATATTTTGCGTCAGTATTTACAGTAGAGAAAGAAAATGTTGTCGAGGAGAATACTGAGATTCAGGCTACTAGGCTAGATGGGATTGAGGTTCACAAGGAGGAGGTGTTATCAATTTTGGAAAGTGTGAAAATAGATAAGTCCCCTGGGCCAGTTGGGATTTATCCTAGGATTCTCTGGGAAGCTAGGGAGGAGATTGCAGAGCCTTTGACCTTGATCTTTATGTCGTCATTGTCGACAGGAATAGTGCCGGAAGACTGGAGGATAGCAAATGTTGTCCCCTTGTTCAAGAAGGGGAGTAGAGACAGCCCTGGTAATTATAGACTTGTGAGCCTTACTTCGGTTGTGGGTAAAATGTTGGAAAAGGTTATAAGAGACAGGATTTATAATCATCTTGAAAAGAATAAGTTCATTAGCGATAGTCAGCACGGTTTTGTGACGGGTAGGTCGTGCCTCACAAACCTTATTGAGTTTTTTGAGAAGGTGACCAAACAGGTGGATGAGGGTAAAGCAGTGGATGTGGTGTATATGGATTTCAGTAAGGCGTTTGATAAGGTTCCCCACGGTAGGCTATTGCAGAAAATACGGAAGTATGGGGTTGAAGGTGATTTCGAGCTTTGGATCAGAAATTGGCTAGCTGAAAGAAGACAGAGGGTGGTGGTTGATGGCAAATGTTCATCCTGGAGTTTAGTTACTAGTGGTGTACCGCAAGGATCTGTTTTGGGGCCACTGCTGTTTGTCATTTTTATAAATGACCTGGAAGAGGGTGTAGAAGGGTGGGTTAGTAAATTTGCGGATGACACGAAGGTCAGTGGAGTTGTGGATAGTGCCGAAGGATGTTGTAGGGTACAGAGGGACATAGATAGGCTGCAGAGCTGGGCTGAGAGATGGCAAATGGAGTTTAATGCAGAAAAGTGCGAGGTGATTCACTTTGGAAGGAGTAACAGGAATGCAGAGTACTGGGCTAATGGGAAGATTCTTGGTAGTGTAGATGAACAGAGAGATCTTGGTGTCCAGGTGCATAAATCCCTGAAGGTTGCTACCCAGGTTAATAGGGCTGTTAAGAAGGCATATGGTGTGTTCGCTTTTATTAGTAGGGGGATCGAGTTTCGGAGCCACGAGGTCATGCTGCAGCTGTACAAAACTCTGGTGAGACCGCACCTAGAGTATTGCGTGCAGTTCTGGTCACCGCATTATAGGAAGGATGTGGAAGCTATGGAAAGGGTGCAGAGGAGATTTACTAGGATGTTGCCTGGTAAGGAGGGAAGGTCTTACGAGGAAAGGCTGAGGGACTTGAGGTTGTTTTCGTTGGAGAGAAGGAGGAGGAGAGGTGACTTAGAGACATATAAGATAATCAGAGGGTTGGATAGGGTGGATAGTGAGAGTCTTTTTCCTCGCATGATGATGGCAAACACGAGGGGACATAGCTTTAAGTTGAGGGGTGATAGATATAGGACAGATGTCAGAGGTAGTTTCTTTACTCAGAGAGTAGTAGGGGCGTGGAACGCCCTGCCTGCAACAGTAGTAGACTCGCCAACTTTAAGGGCATTTAAGTGGTCATTGGATAGACATATGGATGAAAATGGAATAGTGTAGGTCAGATGGTTTCACAGGTCGGCGCAACATCGAGGGCCGAAGGGCCTGTACTGCGCTGTAATGTTCTAATTCTAATTCTAATTCTAATTTCAGATACAGGCCAGCACTGCACCTGCGCACTAGAGCAGTACATTGAGGAACGGGCTATTTTAGGTCTAGTATTGTGCAATGAAAAAGGACTAATTGATAATCTTGTCGTAAAGGAGCCTTTAGGAAATAGCGACTATGATATGACAGAATTTTGTATTAAGTTTGAAAGTGATGTAATTCAATCAGAAACTAGTTCCAGAAATGGAATCAAAGGAAACCATGAAGCTATACAGAAAGAGCAAATTGGCCATGGTGGATCGGGAAGCTATGTTAAAAGGTTTGACAGTAGACAGGCAATGGCTAACATTTAAACAACTAATAAATAGTTTACAACAAAAATACATTTCTTTAGATGCAAAAACCCAGCAAGAAAAGTGTTTCAACCATGGCTAACGAAAGAAATCAAGGGTTGTATTAAAGCAAAGGAAGAGTCGTATAAAGTTTCCCAAAAAAAACATGGTAAGCTTGACGATTGGGAGTATTTCAGAATTCTGCAAAGGAGGACCAAAAAAAAGAAGAAAAAATAGAATGAAAGTAAACTAGCGAGAAACATAAAAACTTCAAAGTAAAAGCTTCTTAGGGATGTATAAAGGAAAATATTAGCAACGTAAAATGTGGGTCCGTTACAAGCCGAGTCAGGATAATTTACAGTGGGGAATACAGAAATGGCAGCGAAACAAAACAAATACTTCATGTCTGCCTTCACGGGGGAAAATACTAAAAACCTCCCACAAATGGTGACTCAAGGGACTAGTGTAAATGAGAAACAGATAGTAATATTAGTAAAAAGTAGTAATAGAGAAATTAATCGGACTTAAAGTAGATTAATCTCCTGGACCTGAAGATCTACAACCCAAAGTTTTAGTTTAGTTTATTTAGAGATACAGCACTGAAACAGGCCCTTCGGCCCACCGAGTCTGTGCCGACCATCAACCACCCATTTATACTAATCCTACACTAATACCATATTCCTACCACATCCCCACCTGTCCCTATATTTCCCTACCACCTACCTATACTAGGGGCAATTTATAATGGCCAATTTACCTACCAACCTGCAAGTCTTTTGGCTGTGGGAGGAAACCGGAGCACCCAGAGAAAACCCACGCAGACACAGGGAGAACTTGCAAACTCCACACAGGCAGTACCCAGAAAGTGTTGAAAGAGGTGGCTGTAGAGATAGTAGATGCATTGGTGGTCATCTTTCAAAATTCTATAGACTCTGGAATGGTCCCAGCAGATTAGAAAGTGGCAAATGTAACCTCACTGTTCAAGAAAGGACCGAGAGAGAAAACAGGGAACTACAGACCTGTTAGTCTATCAGTGGTAGGAAAATGGTAGAATCAAAATAAAAGATGTAAAAATAGGACAATTAGAAAATAATGGTAGGATTGGGTAGAGTCAACATGGATTTATGAAAGGGAAATCATGTTTAACAAAACTTTTGGAGTTTTTAACGATGTAACTAGCAGAATAGATAAGAGGGAACCAGTGGATGTGGTATATTTAGATTTTCAGAAAGCTTTTGATGATGTCCCACACAAGAGGTTAGTAAACAAAATTAAAATTATAACAATATTAGGCAGGAACTGAAGAATTTAGATTGGGGGCGGCTGTTTGAGGGTAAATCAACATCTGACATGTGGGAGTCTTTCAAACGTCAGCTGATTAGAATCCAGGACCAGCATGTTCCTGTGAGGAAGAAAGACAAGTTTGGCAAGTTTCGGGAAGCTTGGATAACACGGGATATTGTGAGCCTAGTCAAAAAGAAAAAGGAAGCATTTGTAAGGGCTGGAAGGCTGGAAACAGATGAAGCACTTGAGGAATATAAAGACATGAGGAAAGAACTTAAGCAAGGAGTTAGGAGGGTTAAAAGGGGTCATGAAAAATCATTGGCAAACAGGATTAAAGAAAATCCCAAGGCTTTTTATACATATATAAAGAACAAGAGGGTAACCAGGGAAAGGGTTGGCCCACTCAAGGACAGAGATGGGAATCTATGTGTGGAGCCAGAGGAAATGGGCGAGGTGCTAAATGAGTACTTTTGCATCAGTATTCACCAAAGAGAAGGACTTGGTGGATGATGAGCCTAGGGAAGGGAGTGCAGATAGTCTCAGTCATCTCAGTATCAAAAGTCAGGTGGTGTTGGGTGTCTTGCAAAGCATTAAGGTAGATAAGTCCCCAGGGCCTGATGGGATCTACCCTAGAATACTGAGGGAGGCAAGGGAAGAAAATGCTGGGGCCTTGACAGAAATCTTTGCATCCTCATTGGCGACAGGTGAGGTCCCAGAGGACTGGAGAATAGCCAATGTTGTTCCTTTGTTTAAGAAGGGTGGCAAGGATAATCCAGGAAATTATAGGCCGGTGAGTGGGAGGGAAACTATTAGAGAGGATTCTTCGGGACAGGATTTACTCCCATTTAGAAACAAACAAACTTATTAGCGAGAGACAGCATGGTTTTGTGAAGGGGAGGTCGTGTCTTACGAATTTGATTGAGTTTTTTGAGGAAGTGACGAAGATGATTGATGAAGGAAGGGCAGTGGATGTTGTCTAAATGGACTTTAGTAAAGCCTTTAACAAGGTCCCGCATGGCAGACTGGTACAAAAGGTGAAGTCACACGGGATCAGAGGTGAGTTGGCAAGATGGATACAGAACTGGCTCGGTCATAGAACAGGGTATCAGTGGTGTTCCGCAGGGATCAGTGCTGGGACTTTTGCTGTTTGTAGTATATAAAAATGATTTGGAGGAAAATGTAGCTGGTCTGATTAGTAAGTTTGCGGACGACACAAAGGTTGGTGGAGTTGTGGATAATGATGAGGATTGTCAGAGGATACAACAGGATATAGATCGGTTGCAGACTTGGGCGGAGAAATGGCAGATGGAGTTTAATCCGGACAAATGTGAGGTAATGCATTTTGGAAGGTCTAATGCAGGTGGGAGGTATACAGTAAATGGCAGAACCCTTAGGAGTATTGACAGGCAGAGAGATCTGGGCGTACAGGTCCACAGGTCACTGAAAGTGGCAACGCAGGTGGATAAGGTAGTCAAGAAGGCATATGGCATGCTTGCCTTCATCGGTCGGGGCATAGAGTATAAAAATTGGCAAGTCATGTTGCAGCTGTACAGAACCTTAGTTAGGCCACACTTAGAATATTGCGTGCAATTCTGGTCGCCACACTACAAGAAGGACGTGGAGGCTTTGGAGAGGGGACAGAGGAGGTTTACCAGGATGTGGCCTGGTCTGGAGGGCATTAGCTATGAGGAGAGGTTGGAAAAACTCGGATTGTTTTCACTGGAACGACGGAGGTGGAGGGGCGACATGATAGAGGTTTACAAAGTTATGAGCGGCATGGACAGAGTAGATAGTCAGAAGCTTTTTCCCAGGGTGGAAGAGTCAGTTACCAGGGGACATAGGTTTAAGGTGCGAGGGGCAAAGTTTAGAGGGGATGTGCGAGGCAAGTTTTTTTACACAGAGGGTGGTGAGTGCCTGGAACTTGCTGCCAGGGGAGGTGGTGGAAGCAGATACGATAGCGATGTTTAAGTAACATCTTGACAAATACATGAATAGGAAGGGAATAGAGGGATATGGGCCCCAGAAGTGCAGAAGGTGTTAGTTTGGGCAGGCATCAAGATTGGCGCAGGCTTGGAGGGCCGAATGGCCTGTTCCTGTGCTGTACTGTTCTTTGTTCTAAAGCACATGGGGTGAGGGGGGCATACAAAGAACAAAGAAAATTACAGCACAGGAACAGGCCCTTCGGCCCTCCAAACCTGCGCCGATCCAGATCCTCTACCTAAACATGTCGCCTATTTTCTAAGGGTCTGTATCTCTTTGCTTCCTGCCCATTCATGTATCTGTCTCGATACATCTTAAAAGACGCAATCGTGTTCGCATCTACCACCTCCGCTGGCAACGCGTTCCAGGCACCCACCACCCTCTGCGTAAAGAACTTTCCACGCATATCGCCCCTAACCTTTTCCCCTCTCACTTTGAACTCGTGACCCCTAGTATTTGAATCCCCCACACTGGGAAAAAGCTTCTTGCTATCCACCCTGTCTATACCTCTCATGATTTTGGACACCTCAATCAGGTACCCCCTCAACCTCCGTCTTTCTAATGAAAATAATCCTAATCTACTCAACCTCTCTTCATAGCTAGCGCCCTCCATACCAGGCAACATCCTGGTGAACCTCCTCTGCACCCTCTCCAAAGCATCCACATCCTTTTGGTAATGTGGCGACCAGAACTGCACGCAGTATTCCAAATGTGGCCGAACCAAAGTCCTATACAACAGTAACATGACCTGCCAACTCTTGTACTCAATACCCCGTCCGATGAAGGAAAGCATGCCGTATGCCTTCTTGACCACTCTATTTACCTGCGTTGCCACCTTCAGGGAGCAATGGACCTGAACACCCAAATCTCTCTGTACATCAATTTTCCCCAGGACTTTTCCATTTACAGTATAGTTCACTCTTGAATTGGATCTTCCAAAATGCATCACCTCGCATTTGCACTGATTGAACTCCATCTGCCATTTCTCTGCCCAACTCTCCAATCTATCTATATTCTGCTGTATTCTCTGACAGTCCCCTTCACTATCTGCTACTCCACCAATCTTAGTGTCGTCTGCAAACTTGCTAATCAGACCACCTATACTTTCCTCCAAATCATTTATGTATATCACAAACAACAGTGGTCCCAGCACGGATCCCTGTGGAACACCACTGGTCACACGTCTCCATTTTGAGAAACTCCCTTCCACTGCTACTCTCTGTCTCCTGTTGCCCAGCCAGTTCTTTATCCATCTAGCTAGTACACCTTGGACCCCATGCGCCTTCACTTTCTCCATCAGCCTACCATGGGGAATCTTATCAAACGCCTTACTGAAGTCCATGTATATGACATCGACAGCCCTTCCCTCATCAATCAACTTTGTCACCCTCAAAGAATTCTATTAAGTTGGTAAGACATGACCTTCCCTGCACAAAACCATGTTGCCTATCACTGATAAGCCCATTTTCTTCCAAATGGGAATAGATCCTATCCCTCAGTATCTTCTCCAGCAGCTTCCCTACCACTGACGTCAGGCTCACCGGTCTATAATTACCTGGATTATCCCTGCTACCCTTCTTAAACAAGGGGACAACATTAGCAATTCTCCAGTCCTCTGGGACCTCACCCGTGTTTAAGGATGCTGCAAAGATATCTGTTAAGGCCCCAGCTATTTCCTCTCTCGCTTCCCTCAGTAACCTGGGATAGATCCCATCCGGACCTGGGGACTTGTCCACCTTAATGCCTTTTAGAATACCCAACACTTCCTCCCTCCTTATGCCGACTTGACCTAGAGTAATCAAACATCTGTCCCTAACCTCAACATCCGTAATGTCCCTCTCCTCGGTGAATACCGATGCAAAGTACTCGTTTAGAATCCCACCCATTTTCTCTGACTCCACGCATAACTTTCCTCCTTTGTCCTTGAGTGGGCCAATCCTTTCTCTAGTTACCCTCTTGCTCCTTATATATGAATAAAAGGCTTTGGGATTTTCCTTAACCCTGTTTGCTAAAGATATTTCATGACCCCTTTTAGCCCTCTTAATTCCTCGTTTCAGATTGTGCCTACAATCCCGATATTCTTTCAAAGCTTCGTCTTTCTTCAGCCACCTGGACCTTATGTATGCTTCCTTTTTCCTCTTAGCTAGTCTCACAATTTCACCTGTCATCCATGGTTCCCTAATCTTGCCATTTCTATCCCTCATTTTCACAGGAACATGTCTATCCTGCACGCTAATCAACCGCTCTTTAAAAGCCTCCCACATATCAAATGTGGATTTATCTTCAAACAGCTGCTCCCAATCTACATTCCCCAGCCCCTGCCGAATTTAGGTATAGTTGGCCTTCCCCCAATTTAGCACTCTTCCTTGAGGACTACCCTCGTCTTTGTCCATGAGTATTCTAAAACTTACGGAATTGTGATCACTATTCCCAAAGTAGTCCCCTACTGAAACTTCAACCACCTGGCCCGGCTCATTCCCCAACATCAGGTCCAGTATGGCCCCTTCCCGAGTTGGACTATTTACATACTGCTCTAGAAAACCCTCCTGGATGCTCCTTACAAATTCTGCTCCATCTAGACCTTTAACACTAAGTGAATCCCAGTCATTGTTGGGAAAATTAAAATCTCCTATCACCACCACCCTGTTGCTCCTACAGCTTTCCATAATCTGTTTACATATTTGTACCTCTATCTCACGCTCGCTGTTGGGAGGCCTGTAGTACAGCCCCAACATTGTTACCGCACGCTTCCTATTTCTGAGTTCTGCCCATATTGCCTCACAGCTCGAGTCCTCCATAGTGCCTTCCTTCAGCACAGCTGTGATATCCTCTTGGACCAGTAATGCAACTCCTCCACCCCTTTTACCTCCCTCTCTATCCCGCCTGAAGCATCGATATCCTGGGATATTTAGTTGCCAATCATGCCCTTCCCTTAACCAAGTCTCAGTAATAGCAATAACATCATACTCCCAGGTACTAATCCAAGCCCTAAGTTCATCTGCCTTACCTACTACACTTCTTGCATTAAAACAAATGAACCTCAGACCACCAGTCCCTTTGCTTTCATCCTCTGCTCCCTGCCTACTCTTTCCCTTAGTCACGCTGACTTCATTATCTAGTTCCTTACAGGCTTTAGTTACTACCTCCTTACTGTCCACTGACCTCCTCATTTGGTTCCCAACCCCCTGCCACATTAGTTTAAACCCTCCCCAACAGCGTTAGCAAAAGCACCCCCAAGGACATTGTTTCCAGTCCGGCCCAGGTGTAGACCGTCCAATTTGTAATAGTCCCACCTCCCCCAGAACCGGTCCCATTGTCCCAAAAATCTGAACCCCTCCCTCCTGCACCATCTCTCAAGCCACGCATTCATCCTGACTATTCTTTCATTTCTCCTCTGACTATCACGTGGCACTGGTAGCAATCCTGAGATTACTACCTCTGAGGTCCTAATTTTTAACGGCTCCTAGCTCCCTAAATTCTGCTTGTCGGACCTCATCCCGTTTTTTACCTATATCATTGGTGCCTATGTGAACAACTGGCTGTTTAGCCTCCCCCTTCAGAATGTTCTGCAGCCGATCTGAGACATCCCTGACCCGTGCACCTGGGAGGCAACATACCATTCGGGAGTCTCGTTTTCGACCATAGAACCGCCTATCTACTCCCCTTACAATCGAATCCCCTATGACTATAGCCCTTCCACTCTTTTTGCCGCCCTTCTGAACAGCAGAGCCAGCCACGGTGCCATGACCTGGCTACTGCTGCCTTCCCCTGGTGAGCCATCTCCCTCAACAGTATCCAAAACGGTATACCTGTTGTGGAGGGAGATGACCGCAGGGGACACCTGTGCTGCCTTCCTGCTCTTTCTCTGCCTTTTGGTCACCCTTTCTCCCTCAGCATCGCGGATGCTCCAAAGTGAGTCCATCCGCAGCTCCAGAGCCGTCATGCGGTCTAACAAGAGCTGTAGCTGGACACACTTCCTGCACGTGAAGGAGTCAGGGACATCAGCCGTGTCCCTGAGCTCCCACATTGAGCAAGAGGAGCATAACACGGGTCTGAGATCTCCTGCCATTTTTAATCTTAAACTTAACTTAGTCTGAAACTTAGAAAAAATGAAAAAGGAACGAAAAGTTTTTACCAATCACCCGATAAGAAAAAAGTAGAAAAAGCCTTACCTTATCTACACACCACCGAGTCCTTTTTTTTTTGGTTAGAGGAGGAGGGCGGGTGGGAGACACTACCCGTGTAGTTTCTCGGGTTCAGAAAAGGCCCAAATATATAGGGTCTTAGTTACCCAGCAGCCCCTTGGTCCGCCGAAAACAAAAGGGAATTAAGTTTAAGCTGAAACTGACCTGGATATACTGGCATGGATTGAGAACTGGTTAACAGACAGAAAACAGAGAATAAGGATAAATGGGTCATTTTCGGATTGGCAGGCTGTGACTAGTGGGGTATCTGGGCACGGACAAGACCATGGAAGAGAGGCTGGCAGCCAGAGTGACACCCCCATCCCCAAAATGATCACCACCTATCCTGGACCTACACCTTGCTGTTTTAACCAGGCCCAAGAATAGATCCAGGAGAAGATCCTCCAACTTACACACCCCCTCCACACCAAACAAACAAAGATGAGGAGCATGGGGTTAACTAAACATGAAGGAGCAGCCTCTTCAGATAACTATACAAGATCTGTAACCTCTCACACTGAATATATTCATGGCATATATTGTCCTGTGAGGAGAGATTAAGCAGAAGAGGCTTACATTCCTTCAAGTTTGATGAGTTTGAGGTGATCTGTCGAAACATATAAAATCCTGAAGGGACTTAACAGATTAGGCCTCTGACAGGATTCTGAGCCTCCGTGCCCAAGTGGGAAAAAGAGGAGAAGGCACCCCTCCACAGAGGTGACACAGGGCCCTGAGGTGCAGAACCCATCTGCTGGAGGGGAGAAGTCTCCTGGTTCAGGTCTCCGGGATTCCCCCTGCCACCAACATCATCAAGGCCTTAAAGGCCTGGGCAGGAGCTCCTGACACCTCAGAATGGAGGAGAGGGGGAGATTCCTGTACGTGTGGCCCCTCCTGAAGGAGCGAGTTGAGCCCTGCTTGTGTTGGGGGAACTGGGGATGCTCCTGGAGAAGCCTCCACATCTGTCACTGGGGTAGGGTGGAGGGGAAGGCGAGGCACCTAAGGCTCAGCCCTCCTAGCTAAAATCCAGTATTGAGCAGCATGTACCCAACTCAGCTGTGATTGAAAATGCTGCCCCAACTGCTGAGCCTATGAACACTGGCGAAACGGGAGATGGCCTCCTCTCTTCGCCTCCGGTCCTGGCTCCGGCTGGATTTCTGGAGTCCGGAACTACCATCTCCCCTAGGCCACTCACTGGCCTGGGGACAGAGGTGGGGGAGGGGGGCGTTCCTGAACCGCTGGCACCCATAGGAGCATGTTCCCAACAAGAACCCAGGGAGGAAGCCTCTGCGTCGATCCTGGGGGTGAGATCACAATGGGATCCAGTGAAAACCCAGAAGAGGATGGGGACTCAGTGTGGGGCACGTAGGATGATCTTGAATCCATTCCCATTTTGGCTGTGGACTCCCTTGTGCCTCCTACTGAGTCGCCTCTCATCCCCACTGCGGAACTCCGGAACTTCCTCGCGGCATGCAGGGGTTTCTGCAATAAAGTTCAGCTGGCCCTTGGCCGGTGGTCGAATCTGGCGCTGATCATCAGGTCCGTCCGTGCTGTCCTCAAGGGTGGGAAGGGCGCGGGCATGAAATTGGTTGAGAGGTGCCGGTTTAAAGCATTCTTCAATGGGCTGCTGAGGAAGTGGACGGTGAGGCACACATCTACTCTCTCCTCACAGTAAGGTGTGGGTAATGGGTTTCAAAGTACTGTTGACACAAAGATAGTTATAGCCAGCCTCAACATCAATGGCAGCAGGGGTCCTCTCCGCAGATTTCACAATCTCTCAGTCCTCAGGGAAGGGAGGTATACGGTGAGCTTTCTGCAGGAAACCCACTCCATTGTAGGAAACAAAGTCACCTGGCTCCTGGAGTGGCAGGGTGCGGTCTACATGAATCACCTAAGCCCTATTTCTAGTGGGGTGGTGATCTTGTTGGCCCCGACGTTTCAGCCAGAAATTTTGGGGGTCAAGGAGCTCGTGCCAGCTGCTTGCTGCACCTCACTGTTTGCCTGGGTAGTGCACCGCTCCATTTTGTGAACATGTATGCGGCCAGGCCCGACGCGTTGCAAGCGCGCTTCTTTAAAGACACATGGCTGATGTCCCTGACTCCTTCACGTGCAGGAAGTGTGTCCAGCTGCAGCTCTTGTTAGACCGCATGACGGCTCTGGAGCTGCGGATGGACTCACTTTGGAGCATGCGCGATGCTGAGGAGGTCGTGGATAGCACGTTTAGTGAATTGGTCACACCGCAGATTAGGATTGTTTTTGTTTTTAGAGATACAGCACTGAAACAGGCCCTTCGGCCCACCGAGTCTGTGCCGACCATCAACCACCCATTTATACTAATCCTAAAATAGAGAAAAGATGGCTCCTGGGCTGGAAGCTCCCTAGGAAGCTCCCTTGCTGTTCAACTCTATCCATGGCCATCTGCTCCCATCCCTAACGTTTTCTCCCCCAATCTGCCCTCTTAAACTGTTTAAATTCCCCTGGCTCTTTAAATCAGTTCATTTTAGCCCTATCTAAAAGTTAACAGTTAGTTTAGTGTATGTTACCTGGGCCCACTGCCCTCCCCCAGCCACACCTGCTCTTTGTTTTCTCAATGAAATTGATCTGGATGAAACTGACGAGAACAGCTGCCGATACTTTAATCTCCGATCCTGCTGTCTTCACAGTCCAGAGTGTCTGCAGCCACGGCATGCGGTAAGTCCATTGAGGTGAAGAAGGAGCTGCGGGACCCGAGAGAAGTCCTGTGAAAAGGTGCCCCGAACACCCAAAACATCCACGAACGGCCCCCCCGGCCGCAACTTCAAAGCGCCCGCGGGAGATGGCTCGGAGAGCATCTGCAGCGCACTGTCGGCAATGCTGCATGCCTTTATTTAAACCACTGCAAAAAAAAAACCCTTAGCAAATGTAATCACCTCTAAGTCTGCCAAATGATGCTTCACCTCCCGAATGACGTGGATGAGCTTTCCGGACGTCGATGGTGGGCACTGAGGAAATGGCTGATTACCTGCACCAGATTCCCCCCCCTTCCACCCCCCCCCCCCCCCACCCCGTCCCCTTCCCTGCTCCACCCTCTCAGCTCACCCCCTCACAACCCCGTCCCAGCCCGCCCCCCCCTCGCACCATCTTCACCCCGCACCCCCTTCCCCTGCACCCCCCCAACCCCCTCCCTCTACCCCTCCCCCTTGCATCCCCTCCTCCCACCGGCACCATCCTACACCTGTGTAGGGGCCCCAACAACCCCACTGCCTTGTGGGCGTCTCGGGAGAGACCAAGGCTAAGGGAGTAAACCCTAACAGAAAATCCGGAGCGGAACCCCGTAGGCGGTCATGTGTCACCTTTGGCATGTTTCCGGCAGTTCCTGCAGCCATACTGGTGCCAAACGTCGTGTCCTGCACTCCTTTGGACCCCACCAGAAAGGCCGAGAGGGGGGTTTTGACGACTGGGCAACTCTCAACCTCCATAAATTTGCCCAGGCATGCGCCATGGAGAGGTCACTCCATAGTTGCCTCACAGCGACTGAAACAACACGGAAGGCAGCAGTTACGGGTTATAAGTCCAGATAAATTGGCGTAGAAACTGGGCGCCACGGGTTGCCTTTGTCGGTGGGAGAGGTCATTGCACCTCACTGGACAGCTACCGCCCGCCTCAAACCGGGCAGCCCCCGGTCAATAAGGTTCTGTCCCGCCACAGTCTGCCTGCTTCAATGGGTGCTTGGAGCTCAGGGTCATTGCCCGAAAGGTGGACTGATACACCGCACCAAACAACATGAAAAAAGGAAAGAAGGTACCAGCCCTTCGCTTTGCAAGCTGGAACGTCAGAACTATGTGTCCTGGCCTGTCGGAAGACCTTACACAAATCAACGATTCTCGGAAGACCGCCATCATTAACAACGAGCTCAGTAGACTCAATGTGGACATTGCAGCACTTCAGGAGACTCGCCTCCCCGCGAGTGGCTCTCTAGCAGAGCAAGACTACACCTTCTTCTGGCAGGGCAGGGATCCTGAAGAACCAAGACAGCATGGAGTGGGCTTCGCCATCAGAAACTCCTTGCTCAGCATGATAGAGCCTCCCTCAAATGGCTCGGAACGCATACTGTCCATCCGACTGCTCACCACCTCTGGTCCAGTACACCTACTCAGCATCTATGCTCCAACACTCTGTTCCGCACCTGAAGCTAAAGACCAGTTCTATGAACAACTCCATAACATCATTAGCAGCATCCCCAACACCGAACACCTATTCCTGCTGGGGGACTTTAATGCCAGGGTTGGGGCCGACCATGACTCATGGCCCTCCTGCCTTGGGCGCTATGGCGTTGGAAGGATGAATGAGAACGGGCAGAGACTGCTTGAGTTGTGTACCTATCATAACCTCTACATCACCAACTCATTCTTTCACACTAAACCCTGTCACCAGGTTTCATGGAGGCACCCAAGATCACGTCGTTGGCACCAGCTAGACCTCATTGTCACAAGGCGAGCCGCCTTAAACAGTGTTCAAATCACACGCAGCTTCCACAGTGCGGACTGCGACACCGACCACTCCCTGGTGTGCAGCAAGGTTAGACTCAGACCAAAGAAGTTGCATCATTCCAAGCAGAAGGGCCACCCGCGCATCAACACGAGCAGAATTTCTCACCCACAGCTGTTACAAAAATTTCTAAATTCACTTGTAACAGCCCTTCAAAACACTCCCACAGGGGATGCTGAGACCAAGTGGGCCCACATCAGAGACGCCATCTATGAGTCAGCTTTGACCACCTACGGCAAAAGTGCGAAGAGAAATGCAGACTGGTTTCAATCTCATAATGAAGAGCTGGAACCTGTCATAGCCGCTAAGCGCATTGCACTTTTGAACTACAAGAAAGCCCCCAGCGATTTAACATCCGCAGCACTTAAAGCAGCCAGAAGTACTGCACAAAGAACAGCTAGGCGTTGCGCAAACGACTACTGGCAACACCTATGCAGTCATATTCAGCTGGCCTCAGACACCAGAAACATCAGAGGAATGTATGATGGCATGAAGAGAGCTCTTGGGCCAACCATCAAGAAGATCACCCCCCTCAAATCTAAATCGGGGGACATAATCACTGACCAACGCAAACAGATGGACCGCTGGGTTGAGCACTACCTAGAACTGTACTCCAGGGAGAATGCTGTCACTGAGACTGCCCTCAATGCAGCCCAGCCTCTACCAGTCATGGATGAGCTGGACATACAGCCAACCAAATCGGAACTCAGTGATGCCATTGATTCCCTAGCCAGCGGAAAAGCCCCTGGGAAGGACAGCATTACCCCTGAAATAATCAAGAGTGCCAAGCCTGCTATACTCTCAGCACTACATGAACTGCTATGCCTGTGCTGGGACAAGGGAGCAGTACCCCAGGACATGCGCGATGCCAACATCATCACCCTCTATAAAAACAAAGGTGACCGCGGTGACTGCAACAACTACCGTGGAATCTCCCTGCTCAGCATAGTGGGGAAAGTCTTTGCTCGAGTCGCTCTGAACAGGCTCCAGAAGCTGGCCGAGCGCGTCTACCCTGAGGCACAGTGTGGCTTTCGTGCAGAGAGATCGACTATTGACATGCTGTTCTCCCTTCGTCAGATACAGGAGAAATGCCGTGAACAACAGATGCCCCTCTACATTGCTTTCATTGATCTCACCAAAGCCTTTGACCTCGTCAGCAGACGTGGTCTCTTCAGACTACTAGAAAAAATCGGCTGTCCACCAAAGCTACTAAGTATCATCACCTCATTCCATGACAATATGAAAGGCACAATTCAACATGGTGGCTCCTCATCAGAGCCCTTTCCTATCCTGAGTGGTGTGAAACAGGGCTGTGTTCTCGCACCCACACTTTTTGGGATTTTCTTCTCCCTGCTGCTTTCACATGCGTTCAAATCCTCTGAAGAAGGAATTTTCCTCCACACAAGATCAGGGGGCAGGTTGTTCAACCTTGTCCGTCTAAGAGCGAAGTCCAAAGTACGGAAAGTCCTCATCAGAGAACTCCTCTTTGCTGACGATGCTGCTTTAACATCTCACACTGAAGAGTGCCTGCAGAATCTCATCGACAGGTTTGCGTCTGCCTGCAATGAATTTGGCCTAACCATCAGCCTCAAGAAAACGAACATCATGGGGCAGGATGTCAGAAATGCTCCATCCATCAATATTGGCGACCACGCTCTGGAAGTGGTTCAAGAGTTCACCTACCTAGGCTCAACTATCACCAGTAACCTGTCTCTAGATGCAGAAATCAACAAGCGCATGGGTAAGGCTTCCACTGCTATGTCCAGACTGGCCAAGAGAGTGTGGGAAAATGGCACACTGACACGGAACACAAAAGTCCGAGTGTATCAGGCCTGTATCCTCAGTACCTTGCTCTACGGCAGCGAGGCCTGGACAACGTATGCCAGCCAAGAGCGACGTCTCAATTCATTCCATCTTCGCTGCCTTCGGAGAATACTTGGCATCAGGTGGCAGGACTATATCTCCAACACAGAAGTCCTTGAAGCGGCCAACACCCCCAGCTTATACACACTACTGAGTCAGCGGCGCTTGAGATGGCTTGGCCATGTGAGCCGCATGGAAGATGGCAGGATCCCCAAAGACACATTGTACAGTGAGCTCGCCACTGGTATCAGACCCACCGGCCGTCCATGTCTCCGTTATAAAGACGTCTGCAAACGCGACATGAAATCGTGTGACATTGATCACAAGTCGTGGGAGTCAGTTGCCAGCATTCGCCAGAGCTGGCGGGCAGCCATAAAGACAGGGCTAAATTGTGGCGAGTCGAAGAGACTTAGTAGTTGGCAGGAAAAAAGACAGAGGCGCAAGGGGAGAGCCAACTGTGCAACAGCCCCAACAAACAAATTTCTCTGCAGCACCTGTGGAAGAGCCTGTCACTCCAGAATTGGCCTTTATAGCCACTCCAGGCGCTGCTTCACAAACCACTGACCACCTCCAGGCGCGTATCCATTGTCTCTCGAGATAAGGAGGCCCAAAAGAAAGAAAACACTAATCCCATATTCCTACCACATCCCCACCTGTCCCTATATTTCCCTGCCACCTACCTATACTGGGGGCAATTTATAATGGCCAATTTACCTATCAACCTGCAAGTCTTTTGGCTTGTGGGAGGAAACCGGAGCACCCGGAGGAAACCCACGCAGACACAGGGAGAACTTGCAAACTCCACACAGGCAGTACCCAGAATTGAACCCAGGTCGCTGGAGCTGTGAGGCTGCGGTGCTAACTACTGCGCCACTGTGCTGAGGGAGAAAGGAAATGGGTGACCAAAAGGCAGAGAAAGAGCAGGAAGGCAGCGCAGGTGTCCCCTGCGGTCATCTCCCTCCACAACAGGTATACCGTTTTGGATACTGTTGAGGGAGATTGCTCACCAGGGGAAGGCAGCAGTAGCCAGGTTCATGGCACCGTGGCTGGCTCTGCTGTTCAGAAGTGCGGGAAAAAGAGTGGAAGGGCTATAGTCATAGGGGATTCGATTGTAAGGGGAGTAGATAGGCGGTTCTGTGGTCGAAAACGAGACTCCCGAATGGTGTGTTGCCTCCCAGGTGCACGGGTCAGGGATGTCTCAGATCGGCTGCAGAACATTCTGAAAGGGGAGGGTGAACAGCCAGTTGTGGTTGTGCACATAGGCACCAATGATATAGGTAAAAAACGGGATGAGGTCCTACAAACAGAATTTAGGGAGTTAGGAGCCAAGTTAAAAAGTAGGACCTCAGAGGTAGTAATCTCAGGATTGCTACCAGTGCCACGTGATAGTCAGAGTAGAAATGAAAGAATAGTCAGGATGAATGCGTGGCTTGAGAGATGGTGCAGGAAGGAGGGGTTCAAATTTTTGGGACATTGGGACCGGTTCTGGGGGAGGTGGGACTATTACAAATTGGACGGTCTACACCTGGGCCGGACTGGAACCAATGTCCTTGGGGGTGCTTTTGCTAACGCTGTTGGGGAGGGTTTAAACTAATGTGGCAGGGGGATGGGAACCAAATGAGGTCAGTGGAGAGTAAGGAGGTAGTAACTAAAGCCTGTAAGGAACTAGATAATGAAGTCAGCGTGACTAAGGGAAAGAGTAGGCAGGGAGCAGAGGATGAAAGCAAAGGGACTGGTGGTCTGAGGTTCATTTGTTTTAATGCAAGAAGTGTAATAGGTAAGGCAGATGAACTTAGGGCTTGGATTAGTACCTGGGAGTATGATGTTATTGCTATTACTGAGACTTGGTTAAGGGAAGGGCATGATTGGCAACTAAATATCCCAGGATACCGATGCTTCAGGCGGGATAGAGAGGGAGGTAAAAGGGGTGGAGGAGTTGCATTACTGGTCAAAGAGGATATCACAGCTGTGCTGAAGGAAGGCACTATGGAGGACTCGAGCTGTGAGGCAATATGGGCAGAACTCAGAAATAGGAAGGGTGCGGTAACAATGTTGGGGCTGTACTACAGGCCTCCCAACAGCGAGCGTGAGATAGAGGTACAAATATGTAAACAGATTATGGAAAGCTGTAGGAGCAACAGGGTGGTGGTGATAGGAGATTTTAATTTTCCCAACATTGACTGGGATTCACTTAGTGTTAGAGGTCTAGATGGAGCAGAATTTGTAAGGAGCATCCAGGAGGGTTTTCCAGAGCAGTATGTAAATAGTCCAACTCGGGAAGGGGCCATACTGGACCTGGTGTTGGGGAATGAGCCCGGCCAGGTGGTTGACGTTTCAGTAGGGGACTACTTTGGGAATAGTGATCACAATTCCGTAAGTTTTAGAATACTCATGGACAAAGACGAGAGTGGTCCTTAAGGAAGAGTGCTAAATTGGGGCAAGGCCAACTATACCAAAATTCGGCAGGAGCTGGGGAATGTAGATTGGGAGCAGCTGTTTGAAGGTAAGCTGTCTGCTGGGTAAGTAGAAACCTATATATTTGGGCTGTGTAAATTCTCTTACCTTTTCATTGTGCAGCTTTTCCAGGAGCACAGGCATTGCGAGCGAGGAGTGAACAGCTGGGAAGTCAATTTAATCGGGAGTTACGGTGGAGCAGGGACTGCTGGCTTTTCCAGGAGCACAGGCATTGCGAGCGAGGAGTGAACAGCTGGGAAGTCAATTTCATCGGGAGTTTCGGTGGAGCAGGGACTGCTGGGTAAGTAGAAACCTATATATTTGGGCTGTTTCTGAACCCGAGATACTACTCTTGTCGTGTCTCCCACCCGCCCTCCTCCTGTTACCAAAAAAATGGACTCGGTTGTGTGTAGGTCAGGTAAGGCTTTTTCTATTTCTCTTCTTGTTTTATCGTGTGATTGGTTAAAAACTTGGGAATTTAGAATAGTGGGAATGGAGGTTAAGGCAGTTGAATGTTCCTCCTGCAGAATGTGGGAGGTAAGGGTGCCAGGGGTGTCCCTGCTGACTGCATCTGCGGGAAGTGCACCCAGCTCCAGCTCCTCGAGGACCGCGTTAGGGAACTGGAGCTGGAGCTGGAGGATCTTCGGATCATTCGGGAGGCGGAGGGGATTATTGAGAGGAGTTATCGGGAGGCAGTCACACCTCAGGTAAAAGAAGAAGGTAGATGGGTTACCGTCAGGGGAAGGAGAGGGAACCAGCAGGCAGTGCAGGGATCCCCTGTGGCCGTTTCCCTCAACAACAGGTATACCGTTTTGGATACTGTTGGGGGAGACGACTTACCAGGGGTAGGCAATGGGATACAGGTCTCTGGCGCAGAGTCTGTCCCTGTTGCTCAGAAGGGAAGGGGTAAGAGGAGCAGAGCATTAGTCATTGGGGACTCCATAGTTAGGGGAACAGATAGGAGGTTTTGTGGGAACGAGAGAGACTCACGGTTGGTGTGTTGCCTCCCAGGTGCCAGGGTACGTGATGTCTCGGATCGTGTTTTTGGGATCCTCAAGGGGGAGGGGGAGCAGCCCCAAGTCGTGGTACACATAGGCACCAACGACATAGGTAGGAAGACAGATGGGGATTTAAGGCAGAAATTCAGGGAGCTAGGGTGGAAGCTTAGAGCGAGAACAAACAGAGTTGTTATCTCTGGGTTGTTGCCCGTGCCACGTGCTAGCGAAGTGAGGAATAGGGAGAGAGAGGAGTTGAACACGTGGCTGCAGGGATGGTGTAGGAGGGAGGGTTTTGGTTTCCTGGATAATTGGGGCTCTTTCTGGGGTAGGTGGGACCTCTACAAACAGGATGGTCTTCACCTGAACCAGAGGGGTACCAATATCCTGGGGGGGAGATTTGCTAGTGCTCTTTGGGGGGGTTTAAACTAATTCAGCAGGGGGATGGGAACCTAAATTGTAGTTCCAGTGTGCAGGATGTTGAGAGTAGTGAGGTCAGGGATAAGGTTATAAGTACACAAGAGGGCACTGGCAAGCAAGAGCTTGGTTTAAAATGTGTCTACTTCAACGCCAGGAGCATCCGGAATAAGGTGGGTGAGCTTGCAGCATGGGTTGGTACCTGGGATCTCGATGTTGTGGCCATTTCAGAGACATGGTAGAGCAGGGACAGGAATGGATGTTGCGGGTTCCGGGATTTAGATGTTTCACTAAGAACAGAGAAGATGGTAAAAGAGCGGGGGCGGGGGGGGAGGTGTGGCATTGTTAATCAAGGAAAGTATTACAGCGGCAGAAAGGTCGTTTGAGGACTCGTCTACAGAGGTAGCCGAGGTTAGAAACAGGAGAGGAGAGGTCACCCTGTTGAGAGTTTTCTATAGACCTCCAAATAGTTCCAGAGATGTAGAGGAAAGGATAGCAAAGATGATTCTTGACAGGAGCGAGAGTAACAGGGTAGTGGTTATGGGGGACTTTAACTTTCCAAATATTGACTGGAAATACTGTCGTTCGAGTACTTTAGATGGGTCTGTTTTTGTCCAGTGTGTGCAGGAGGGTTTTCTGACACAGTATGTAGACAGGCCAACCAGGGGCGATGCCACATTGGATTTGGTACTGGGTAATGAACCCGGCCAGGAGTTAGATTTAGAAGTTGGTGAGCACTTTGGTGATAGTGATCACAATTCGGTTAGGTTTACCTTAGCGATGAGCAGGGACAGGCATATACTGCAGGGCAATAATTATAGCTGGGGGAAAGGAAATTATGATGCGATTAGGCAAGATTTAGGATGCGTAGGATGGGGAAGGAAACTGCAGGGGATGGGCACAATCGAAATGTGGAGCTTATTCAAGGAGCAGCTACTGCGTGTCCTTGATAAGTATGTACCTGTCAGGCAGGGAGGAAGTTGTCGAGCGAGGGAGCCGTGGTTTACTAAAGAAGTTGAAGAGCTTGTCAAGAGGAAGAAGAAGGCTGATGTTAGGATGAGACGTGAAGGCTCAGTTAGGGCGCTTGAGAGTTACAAGCTAGCCAGGAAGGATCTAAAGGGAGAGACAAGAAGAGCAAGGAGAGGACACGAGAAGTCATCGGCGGATCGGATCAAAGAAAACCCTAAGGCTTTCCATAGGTATATCAGGAATAAAAGAATGACTAGAGATAGGTTAGGGCCAATCAAGGATAGTAGTGGGAAGTTGTGTGTGGAATCAGAGGAGATAGGGGAAGCGATAAATGAATATTTTTCGTCAGTATTTACAGTGGAGAAAGAAAATGTTGTCGAGGAGAATACTGAGATACAGACTACTAGGCTAGATGGGATTGAGGTTCACAACGAGGAGGTGTTAGCAATTTTGGAAAGTGTGAAAATAGATAAGTCCCCTGGTCCAGATGGGATTTATCCTAGGATTCTCTGGGAAGCCAGGGAGGAGATTGCAGAGCCTTTGTCCTTGATCTTTATGGCGTCATTGTCGACAGGAATAGTGCCGGAAGACTGGAGGATAGCAAATGTTGTCCCCTTGTTCAAGAAGGGGAGTAGAGACAGCCCTGGTAATTATAGACCTGTGAGCCTTACTTCGGTTGTGGGTAAAATGTTGGAAAAGGTTATAAGAGATAGGATTTATAATCATCTTGAAAAGAATAAGTTCATTAGCGATAGTCAGCACGGTTTTGTGAAGGGTGGGTCGTGCCTCGCAAACCTTATTGAGTTTTTTGACAAGGTGACCAAACAGGTGGATGAGGGTAAAGCCGTGGATGTGGTCTATATGGATTTCAGTAAGGCGTTTGATAAAGTTCCCCACGGTAGGCTATTGCAGAAAATACAGAAATATGGGATTGAAGGTGAATTAGTGCTTTGGATCAGAAATTGGCTAGCTGAAAGAAGACAGAGGGTGGTGGTTGATGGTAAATGTTCATCCTGGAGAAAAGTTTCTCGTGGTGTACCGCAAGGATCTGTTTTGGGGCCACTGCTGTTTGTCATTTTTATAAATGACCTGGATGAGGGTGTAGAAGGGTGGGTTAGTAAATTTGCGGATGACACGAAGGTCGGTGGAGTTTTGGGTAGTGCCGAAGGATGTTGTAGGTTACAGAGGGACATAGATAGGCTGCAGAGCTGGGCTGAGAGATGGCAAATGGAGTTTAATGCGGAAAAGTGCGAGGTGATTCACTTCGGAAGGAGTAACAGGATTGCAGAATACTGGGCTAATGGGAAGATTCTTGGTACTGTAGATGAGCAGAGAGATCTTGGTGTCCAGGTACATAAATCCCTGAAATTTGCCACCCAGGTTAATAGAGCTGTTAAGAAGGCATATGGTGTGTTAGCTTTTATTAGTAGGGGGATCGAGTTTAGGAGCCACGAGGTCATGCTGCAGCTGTACAGAACTCTGGTGCGGCCGCAACTGGAGTATTGCGTGCAGTTCTGGTCACCGCATTATAGGAAGGATGTGGAAGCTTTGGAAAAGGTGCAGAGGAGATTTACTAGGATGTTGCCTGGTATGGAGGGCAGGTCTTACGAGGAAAGGCTGAGGGACTTGAGGTTGTTTTCGTTAGAGAGAAGGAGGAGAAGAGGTGACTTAATAGAGGCATATAAGATAATCAGAGGGTTGGACAGGGTGGATAGTGAGAGCCTTTTTCCTCGGATGGTGATGGCAAACACGAGGGGACATAGCTTTAAGTTGAGGGGTGATAGATATAGGACAGATGTCAGAGGTAGTTTCTTTACACAGAGAGTAGTAGGGGCGTGGAACGCCCTGCCTGCAACAGCAGTAGACTCGCCAACTTTAAGGGCATTTAAGTGGTCATTGGATAGACATATGGATGAAAATGGAATAGTGTAGGTCAGATGGTTTCACAAGTCGGCGCAACATCGAGGGCTGAAGGGCCTGTACTGCGCTGTAATGCTCTATGTTCTATGTAAATCCACATTTGATATGTGGGAGGCTTTTAAAGAGAGGTTGATTAGTGTGCAGGAGAGACATGTTCCTGTGAAAATGAGGGATAGAAATGGCAAGATTAGGGAACCATGGATGACAGGTGAAATTGAGACTAGCTAAGAGGAAAAAGGAAGCATACACAAGGTCTAGGCGGCTGAAGAAAGACGAAGCTTTGAAAGAATATCGGGAATGTAGGCGCAATCTGAAACGAGGAATTAAGAGGGCTAAAAGGGGTCATGAAATATCTTTAGCAAACAGGGTTAAGGAAAATCCCAAAGCCTTTTATTCATATATAAGGAGCAAGAGGGTAACTAGAGAAAGGATTGGCCCACTCAAGGACAAAGGAGGAAAGTTATGCGTGGAGTCAGAGAAAATGGGTGAGATTTGAAACGAGTACTTTGCATCGGTATTCACCGAGGAGAGGGACATGACGGATGTTGAGGTTCGGGACAGATGTTTGATTACTCTTGGTCAAGTCGGCATAAGGAGGGACGAAGTGTTGGGTATTCGAAAAGGCATTAAGGTGGACAAGTCCCCAGGTCCGGATGGAGACAGAGAGTAGCAGTGGAAGGGAGTTTCTCAAAATGGAGACGTGTGACCAGTGGTGTTCCACAGGGATCCGTGCTGGGACCACTGTTGTTTGTGATATACATAAATGATTTGGAGGAAAGTATAGGTGGTCTGATTAGCAAGTTTGCAGACGACACTAAGATTGGTGGAGTAGCAGATAGTGAAGGGGACTGTCAGAGAATACAGCAGAATATAGATAGATTGGAGAGTTGGGCAGAGAAATGGCAGATGGAGTTCAATCAGGGCAAATGCGAGGTGATGCATTTTGGAAGATCCAATTCAAGAGTGAACTATACAGTAAATGGAAAAGTCCTGGGGAAAATTGATGTGCAGAGAGATTTGGGTGTTCAGGTCCATTGTTCCCTGAAGGTGGCAACGCAGATCAATAGAGTGGTCAAGAAGGCATATGGCATGCTTTCCTTCATCGGACGGGGTATTGAGTACAAAAGTTGGCAGGTCATGTTACAGTTGTATAGGACTTTGGTTCGGCCACATTTGGAATACTGCGTGCAGTTCTGGTCGCCACATTACCAAAAGGATGTGGATGCTTTGGAGAGGGTGCAGAGGAGGTTCACCAGGATGTTGCCTGGTATGGAGGGCGCTAGCTATGAAGAGAGGTTGAGTAGATTAGGATTATTTTCATTAGAAAGACGGAGGTTGAGGGGGGACCTGATTGAGGTGTACAAAATCATGAGAGGTATAGACAGGGTGGATAGCAAGAAGCTTTTTCCCAGAGGGGGTTTCAATTACAAGGGGACATGAGTTCAAAGTGAAAGGGGAAAAGTTTAGGGGGGATATGCGTGGAAAGTTCTTTACGCAGAGGGTGGTGGGTGCATGGAACGCTTTGCCAGCGGAGGTGGTAGACGCGGGCACGATAGCGTCTTTTAAGATGTATCTCGACAGATACATGAATGGGCAGGAAGTAAAGAGATACAGACCCTTAGAAAATAGGCGACAGGTTTAGATAGAGGATTTGGATCGGCGTAGGCTTGAAGGGCCGAAGGCCTGTTCCTGTGCTGTAATTTTCTTTGTTCTTTGTTCTGCCCTCTTGAGCTTTATTGATCGTGATGGGTGCATCATCCTCGGTGGGGGGGGGGGGGGCTTTGGGGGGAATTTTAACTGTAACCTCGAGGCGAGTGATTGCTCCGGTCCCCAGCACAGCCAAGCGTCGGTGGAGAAGCTGAGGAAACTGATCAGCTCCCTTGACTTGGTGGACGTCTGGCGGAATCTCCGACCGACTCCTGCGCCTTCACATGGAGGTCTGGAGAGGAGGGTTCCAAATCGACCACCCCTACATTTTGCAGGTGTACATCGCCTATGTCTCGGCGGCCTCCATGCAGCTGGTGCTATGCCATCACCTAGTATAGGCGGAACTCTCTCCGCACCGCACGCAGGTGGGGTCCGTGTACTGGCACTGTAACCGGCTACTGGAAGTTGAGTGATTCCAGGAGTCGTTCCATCAATTCTGGGCTAACTGGAGAAGGAAGCAGGGGGGTTTCCCCTCCTTGAGGCTATGGTGGAATGTGGGCAAGATTCACATTCGTATCTTGTCAGGAGTATGCAAAGGGGTCGACCAAGAGCGGAGAGGTCGAGATTTGCACCTGGAGAGGGAGTTGCTCGACTTGGAGTCCCGTCTCGGTCAGGCTATTGTGGACCCAGCCCAGTGGCAGGCGTACAAAGAGAACGGGGTGCTGAGGGACCTGCAACTGCTCGGGTTCCGAGGCACATAGGTGAGGTGAAGATTTGGACCGCGCCTCACCCTTCTTCTACTAGCTGGAAAAATGGCAGGGGTTTCATAAGCAGCTTGCCGGATCCGGACGGAATGGATCTCTTGGTCCATACCTATTATGGCACGTTATTCACTCTGGATGTGTCCAGCGAGGACGTGAGCAGAGTTTTGTGGGAGGACCCGCCGAAGGTCAGCCTGCAGGGCGCCGAAGGCCTTGAGGCTCCGCTCACATTGGCACAGCTGACCAGCCAGCTCTTGAGGAGTAAATCCCCAGGGCTGGACGCGCTGACCATGGAGATCCTCAAGACATTCTGGGACGTCCTGGGGGTCCTCAGGGAAAGCCTGGTGACCTGGGAGATGCTACTTTTGTGGCACAGGAGAGTCATGGTCCTGCTGCCAAAGAGGGGCAATCTCCACTTGCTCAAGAGCAGGCATCTAGTTTCCCTCCTCAGCACAGATTATAAGATCTTTGCCCAGGCAATGTCTACCTGCCTGGGCTCCCTGCTGGCCCACATGATCCACCCTGACCAGTCCTACACGGTCCCAGGCCAGTCCATCCAGGACAACGTCCACCTGGTCCAGACCTGATCTGTCTTTCACAGAGGACTGGTCTGTCGGTCGTCTTTCTCTCCCTCGATCAGGTGAAGACGTTTGACAGGGTGGATCACAAATATCTTTTCAGGACACTGTGCACGTTCAGACTCGGGCCGCATTTTGTGGCCCAGGTCCAACTTTTATACGCTGCCGCAGTGCGTCTGGTCAAAGTTAACGGGTTCTTGATGGCGCATCTTCGCTTTTGGGAGAGGAGTACATCAGGGATGCCCCATGTCCGGTCAATTATATACCATCTGCATGAAACCATTCCTGTGCCTGCTTCGCAGGAGGTTGGCAGGTTTGGCTCTGCGCTGGATGGGCATGTGGACCGTTCTCTCGGCTTACGCCAGTGACGTGCTTCTCACAGTCACAGATCCTATTGACTTGCAGAACATGCGCGAGTGCCATGAAATCTTTTCTGCCACGTCCTCTGCAAGGATGAATTGAGAGAAATGTTATGGACTCCTGGTGGGTCATTGGTGGGTGGACTCCCTGCCGGAGGAGTTAACACCTTTTGCGAGGAGCACCTCACATCTCCTCTACCTGGGAGTCCACCTTAGCCCCATTGGGGAAGCCTGGCTGGCAAACTGACAAGCGCTGGTGGCGAAAGTCACCACTCGGCTAGGGCACTGAACAGGACTACTCAGAGTGCTTTCCTACAGGTGCCAAACATTGGTCATAAACCTACTGGTGACCGCAATGCTGTGTTACCAATTGGTCACTTTGGCCCCGTCCCTTGCATTTGCCACCAAGATCCAGAAGAAGCTCGTCGATTTCTTCTGGGGCAAGAGGAAACATTGGGTCTCTGCTGCAGTCCTGAGTCTCCCGATGGAGGAGGGCGGTCAATCGTTGGTGTGCGTCCACACCCAGGTTGTGACTCTCCACCTTTGGAACCTGCATAGATACCTCTCCGTCGAGCTTTCTCCCAGATGGTGAGCACTGGTGACGTATTTTTTCTACCAGGGCACTGCCTTCAAGACGACATGCAGCTCCCAGCAGACGACATTAGCCGTGCCTCTCTGAGGGAGTTGCCTGTCTTTTACTGGGATCTATTCAGAGTCTGGAACATGGTCGCCTCCAGTCAGGGTGCTCTCCAGCTGGCAGAGGAGAGGGCCCTGGCTGTCTGGGAAGCCAGCGCCGGGGACCGACCGATGGGTGAAGGAGTAGCCAAAGCTCCCAGGACGCCCCTCACTGCGGCTAACAAGGGGGCTCAGGAGTGTGAATCATTTGTGGCTGAGCTGATCCTTGGGAGTCAGTCCCACATAATCTGAGCCGCCTCTTAGAAATGCCCTCCGTGCCATTCCACACCACGCAAAGGGGTTTTCTGTATGGCTACTCCTGCACATTCTCCACTTCCTCACCCTCATCTGCCGCCTGGACATGCCATGGCGGTCCATGTTGCCATCTGGCCGCGAGGGGAAACCCCGGTGGAGTCTCTGTGGGAAATCTCCCCCTTTACATCGGAGACCTGGGGTGGAGGGTGCTGCACAGGGCAGTCCCATGCAATAGACTTTTAAGTAGGTTCATGGACCCAAGACCGCTTGTAAATTTAGCTCCCTGGACGAGTCAGTCTTCTACATGTATATGGAGTGTGCAAGGTTGCAGCCCTTCTGAGTTTTTAAAGGGGGCTGCTCCTCAGGTTTTGGCTGCACTTCAGCCCCATGCTCCTGATCTTTGGGCACCCTGTATGGAAGGGGGTGGGCCAGGAGGAGGGTTTCCTCATCGGTCTGCTCCTGGGCCTGGCCAAGGTGGCAATTCACAGGTCTAGGCAGTAGGCAGTCAGGGGTTCGCCTGCCCAGATTCCCAGCCCCTCTTCCAAGGTTACCTTCACGCCTGGAGAAGGAGTATGCGGTGTCCGCCAGTTCTCTTGACGCCTTCCGCGACTGGTGGGCACCGCAGGGGCTGGAGTGCATCATTTAAATTGCATTTTAATTTGAATTTTTATTTTATTTATTTGATTTTAATAGTTATTTTTATAAAATGTATAGAAAGCGGGCCGGAGCAGTAAAAGCCCCCTCGACAAAAAGAAATAAGAGGGGCCTGGAGTATAAAGGCCACCTTCAAAAAAAAAAATGGGGTGAGACAGGGAGTAAAGCTCCCTTTACACTGTCCCATCAACATACACCTCAGGGAGGTGGCTACTAGGCAATGCAGTGAGGTCATAAAGAAATGCCATTCAGCTCAGTTCGTCCTCTCCTTGGTCCTTTAAAGATAAAGAGCTGGGACATCCTGTCTCAAAACACATCCCACCCTGTTCATACTGAGAATCCCAGGGAATGACCAAAGGCCAGAGTGTGGAATAAAAGCAAGATGGGACGAAGGAGAAGAGAACAGAAGGCAAATCAAGGAGTAGGGACTAGGGACACCAGGCCGCAGTTTTAGAGCCTGCAGACTTCAGAAAAGGAAGACTGAGTTCAGTAGTTTTAGGATCCAGGGAGAGAACAAGGAGCAGATGGGGAGACTGGTGTGGATTCCAGCGCAATGAGGATGTAGGGGGAGGGAGATTGTGCAGGACTGTGGATTAGGGATGTCGGAGGGATAAGAGAGGAAAAGTTAGATGAGCAAGGACTGTAGCAGTGCCCATAAATAGAGAGAGGGAGGTTGAGGTTTAGACTGGACCATGGGCAGTCTGTTAAACTGTCTGTTTACTGTGAAGTTTTCTGCCGGTTAAAAATAGCCTCCTGAAGGCCAGTGACACAAACAGCCCATTAAACTCCACCAATGTCCTTTGGTCTGGTGAGCTCTCCCTTTGTGAAACATAGACTGTTAAAGATTTTCATTCTGACACCCTCACAGTGTGAACTGAGCTGCAGAACTGCCGCCACCATCAG
Source organism: Heterodontus francisci (assembly GCF_036365525.1). Classification (NCBI taxonomy): domain Eukaryota; kingdom Metazoa; phylum Chordata; class Chondrichthyes; order Heterodontiformes; family Heterodontidae; genus Heterodontus; species Heterodontus francisci. The sequence continues at coordinate 138,247,325 of NC_090377.1, read as the reverse complement.
CTTTAAGGAGACGTTTCCCTTTGGAGATCAGATTGTTCATTGAGTTTGATCGGGGGATATTGGACAGGAAGCACACAGCACGGACATTACACTGCAGCTGGCATATCTTGAGAGTGCTACAGTGAGACTTTCAGGCACTTTATTCAACACACACACAGCAGAAGCACATTAATCCATGTGATTGGAGATCACATACACAAGCAGCCAGCGGTGTGGAGCCTCCTAGACTCCAGTCCCTTTACAGTCAGTAGTTACAGGAGCTGGGACATGGAAATGAGTCACAGTAAAATCAGGGACATAATTGTTCACACAAACCAACTTCCCAAAAATACTGAGTTATTTCTTCTTCATTTGCAGACATTCCGACTGCCCGGGTAACTAACGGGAGTTCTGACCAATAGGAACAGTGGGGAGAGGCTGGAGGGCTGAGCGGGAGGCTGGTCCTCCAACCAGAGTGAGTGAGGGGCAGGGCCTGTGGCACCATCTGAATGGTGCTGAAGCCACATCTCCCTCATTGGCTGAAACGCTGCATCATTTTGAAACCAGATTTCTCTCAAACTGGCCCTTTCTATTGTAACTTTAAACAGATGAAACCCTGCCAGCATGCAGCAAACATTTCAACATCTGTTAGTGAAATGGATTCATTCAGGACAGACAGCAGGGACTATTTGAGGGAATAACACAGTGTAGTGAGAAAGGAAATGCAGTGGATGTTGTGTAGATGGATTATCAAAAGGTGTTTGATAAGTTGTCAGATAGGTGGCTTGTTAATAAAATTAAAGCTCACGGTATTAAAAGGAGTGGGGCAGTGTGGATAGGAAGTTGGGTAAAGGGCAGAAAACAGAGAGTAGTGGTTAATGGATGTACTTCAGAATGGAGGGATGAAAAACAGTGGTGCCCCCCCAGGGTCAGTGTTGCGACAACTGCTCTTCTCAAAACAGAGAAATTATCTGGGCTTGGGTATGAGGGGCACAAGATCAAAATCTCCAGATGACTTTAAAATAGGGAGCATGGGGAACTGTGAAGAGGAATGTAAGTGACTCCGTGTGAATATACAGATTAGCAAATAGGCAGGTAGATGGCAGATAAAATTTATCACATAGAAATGTAACATGATAGATATTGGGAGGAAGGAAAAGGGATCAAATGTACATTATAAGGTAGAAGTTTAAAAGGAATCAAGGAGCAGAACAGTAAAGAGGTGTAATAGTCTAGCTAACACCTTGTCTTAGTAATTAGCAGGTTTGAGAGTCCAGTCTCAGCAACTTTAATTCCTTAAGATATATAAACTGAGCAGTTTCTCTGCCCTCTACCGTATCACATATTGATCCATCAATCAGAGTAAACATGCAAGTCTCGCGTGTCCACAGTCACTCACATGGGGTCAGCCCGCTGGATGGAGCCCCGGGCACCCTGAGCTTGATCTCGGGTGTCTCCAGTCCCGACTGCCCCCTTACATCAGAATCCCCTCACTTTTATACCCTGTAATGATCCAGCTCTGGAACCTGACTCTTTGTCTTCTCTGCTGGATTTTGGCAGGAAGTGAGGAAAAGACAGCTGGAACTTCTGTAATCTGTGATTTACAAGGACACATTCCCTGTGTTCCCACCTCTCTTCAGTAATTTTCTCATTACCCCTAACCTACCCTGCCTATTGTTAATTCTGTTATTTCTTATAGTTTCACAATTATAGGGATAAACATCACACATTATAATCTAATCTATTCTTCACTCTAGTTTAAGTTTATATTGTGGTAAATAAGACAAACCCTATCCCTTCTCCTGAGTCATTGATATACACCACAAAAAGAAAGGGACTGGGTACTGAGCCCTGTGGAACACCACTGGAAACAGGCTTCCAGTCATGGTTCAGTACTGGATGTGATTAACAGCAGCAGAATCCAACAGCTGCAGTCACTTGTGAACTTGCTGGTGTCTCAGCAGGTGGGACGATCGAGTGAACCGCTTCCCACACACAGAGCAGGTGAACGGCCTCTCCCCAGTGTGAACTCGCTGGTGTGTCAGCAGGTTGGATGATCGGGTGAATCCTTTCCCACACACAGAGCAGGAAAACGACCGATCCCCAGTGTGAATGCGTTGGTGTGTCAGCAGATCATTTTTGCGTTTAAAGCTCTTTTCGCATTCAGAGCATACAAAACATCTCTCATCAGAGTGAACAAGTTGGTGTCTCAGCAGATGGGATAACTGAGTGAATCCCTTCCCACACTCTGAGCAGGTGAATGCCCTCGCTCCACTGTGAGTGCGTTGGTGTGTTAGCAGATCATTTTTGCTTTTAAAGCTCTTCTCACATTCAGAACATACAAAGCATCGCTCATCAGAGTGGACAAGTTGGTGTCGCAGAAGATGGGATGACTGAGTGAATCCCTTCCCACACTCGGAGCAGACGAATGGCCTCTCCCCAGTGTGAACCCGCTGGTGTGCGAGCAGGAGTGACGACCGAGTGAATCCCTTCCCACACACGGAGCAGGTGAATACTCTCTCCCCAGCGTGAGTGCGTCGATGAATTTCCAGCTGGGATGGGTAATTGAATCCCTTCCCACACTCGGAGCAGGTCAACAGTCTCTCCCCAGTGTGACTGCGTCGATGAATTTCCAGCCGGGAAGGGTAATGGAATCCCTTCCCACAGTCCTCACATTTCCATGGTTTCTCCATGGTGCGGGTGTCCTTGCGTCTCTCCAGGTTGGGTGATCAGTTGAAGCCTCATCCACACACACAACACGTGTACTGTTTCTCCCCGCTGTGAATGGTGTAATGTTTATTCAGTGTGTATAACTGGTTAAAGCTCTTTCCACAGTCAGTGCAATGGAACACTCTCACTTGGGTGTGCGCGCGTCTCGGTGCTTTTCCAGTCACACTGATGTTTTCCCACAGACAGAACTGAGAAACATTTCTCCTTCCACATTCAAAGCCTGACGAATTTCAGGTCCTGATGAATCAAATGACTGCCAGATCTTGATGTGATGTTTGGTTTGAGATTCCAGTCTGTAAATCCTCCCCTTCTAATACCCTGTAAAAGGAGTTTACGAAAGTCGTACTGTAAGTACAGGACAGAAATTCAGAACAAACAATTCTAGCATCTATAGTAATTTCCTTACTCTCTGTTCTCCCCAAATATGTGACCCATTTAAACTAAACAGAGACATAATAGGCAAGAAGGTCATGACAAAAGCAAAGGGAACATTTCCAACTAAACCAGAATGTTGTTACCAATGTCTATGAGACACTCTGTACCCTGAGGTGTCCACTGGACACAGAAGATAATTAAAGCATGTTCCCTCTCCAGGGCCACCCGGGCACAGACAAGGCAATGGAAGACAGGCCAGCAGCCAGAGTGACCCCACTATCACCAACATGGTCCCCGCACATCCTGGACCTACACATTGCTGTGTTAACCATTATTGTATCCCCTTAACAAAACCTGATGTGTCGAGTCAGAGTGTTAGAGATGTACTGATGGCATCAGGTATTAAGAATCAGAGAGATAAAAGGCAAATTGTTTTAAAGTTACACAGACAATTTGCTCACCCTTCTTGTCAGAGATTAAAAACCCTACTAAAAGATGCAGGTGTGACTGATGAGAGTATACAACGATAATAGAAGAGATTAGTGATGTGTGAAATGTGTTAGAAGTATCAGAGGACACCATCACGTCCTATTGCCAGCCTTCCGTTGGCATGTGTGACTTCAATGACGTAGTTGCCATGGAGTTAAACGTATGGGACAAAGACAAGAATATTTACATTCTACATTTTATAGACGTAGCAACTAGATTCACTCTTTCTACAATAATAAATAATAAGGACAAAAGGGTGATTATAACAAAATTATGGAGAAACGGATAAGGACTGGACTTGGGGCACCAGCTAAGTTTCTGACTGATAATGGAGGGGAATTTGCCAATGGCGAGTTCAGAGATTTATTTTTTTTATTTTTATTTAGACACAGCACTGAAACAGGCCCTTCGGCCCACCGAGTCTGTGCCGACCAACAACCACCCATTTATACTAACCCTGCAGTAATCCCATATCACCTACCTACACTAGGGGCAATTTACAATGGCCAATTTACCTATCAGCCTGCAAGTCTTTGGCTGTGGGAGGAAACTGGAGCACCCGGCGAAAACCCACGCGGTCACAGGGAGAACTTGCAAACTCCGCACAGGCAGTACCCGGAATTGAACCTGGGTCGCTGGAGCTGTGAGGCTGCAGTGCTAACCACTGTGCCGCATCAATATTATGGTTATGAATACTGCAGCAATGGGCTTTGTTAAAGGAATCACGCAGTGGTTGATGAAATGTTACATAAAATCTTAGCTGACCAGCTAAACTGCAAGCTGACAATTGCTTTGTCATAGGCAGTTCATGTGAAAAATTCACTTCAGATGGTTGGAGGATATAGTCCCTATCAATTGGTCTATAGGAGGAATCCCAAATTGCCTTCTGTACTATGTGACAGTCCTTCTGCTCTAGAAGGTACTTCAAGTAGTTCCATTTTTTCTACACATTTGACTGCTTTACATGCAGGGAGATGGGCTTTCATCAAGGCTGAGGTCTCTGAGAAAATTCGCACAGCTCTAAGGCATCGCATAAGGCCATCTGAGGCAGAATTTAGTTCATGAGATTTGGTGTATTATAAAAGAGAGGGCCAAAGGGAATGGAAGGGCCCTGGTAAGGTAATCAGTCGTGATGGGAAGACAGTAGTTATCCAGCACGGAAATCAAACTGTTAAGGTTCATTCCTCACGATAAATCGGGGTTGATTACAAAATCTCAGAATCTTAGCAGTTGATCGAGGGAAAAGAGGCACCTTATACCTCAAATACTCATGTGTTTTGTGATGAAGGTCCGGAGGCACAGAGTATGGTAGATCAAAAGTTGGATAGTAATGTGGCTGATCATGATGCTCAGGAAAGAGCTATCGCATCCAAAGGCCAATTGCCCAGAGTAGGTTCTCGGGTGACATATATTCCAGAGGGAACCAATAAATTGAGGGATGCAACAATTGTGGGACATGCAGGAAAATCTACAGGAAAGTCTAAATATTGGTTAAATGTTCAAGATGATGGCCAAGAAGCTGCAGCCATGAACTGGCAGAATGGAGTGAAAGAGTGGAGGGTAAGAAAGCGCAGTGCAAGTTTTGATAGTGGGTCAGGAAGTGACTCTTGCGTAAGGAAACGATCATGTACTGGAAAAACAGTAGTTCCGAAAGACATCAAAGTGCTAATAGAGGCCGTAGTATGAACAGATTCCACAATGAAACAAAGGGTGGAAGGCAGTTTTGGAATAGAACTAGAAGCAGATGTCCTCATAACCGTGAAGTTTTAGTGGCTGCCAATAAACTTGAGGACAAACTAATAAGAGAAGCAAAACATAAGGAATTAGAGAGTTGGAGAGAGTTTGGAGTCTATTCTAAGATACCAGGTAGGGGACAGCCAGCCTTGTCACATAGATGGATTTGTATTGAAAAAGTCCTTCCCGATGGAACTGAAAAGGCTAAAGCGAGGTTAGTTGCGAGGGGTTTTGAAGAGCAACTAGGTGATACAGATGTTAGAGTGGACTCTCCCACAGCTGGAAAAGTAATCTTGAAAATCTTCTTAGCTGTTTTGGCCACATATTCATGGGAATGTAGATCCATTGACATAAAAGCTGCATTTCTGCAAGATGACACTTTTCAGAGAGAAATGTATCTGAACCCACCTAAAGAGGCAGCAGATACAGAAGGAAAATTATGGAAACTGAACAAATGTGTCTATGGCCTTAAATGATGCTTCCAGGATGCGGTATTTCTCGGTGAGATGTGTTTTGTTGAAAATTAGTTGTGTTCAACTAAAGGTATCAATATTCAGGCATCTTCATGATGCACACTTATAATTTCTGATGGGGTGGTACTGCAGATTTTGAGAAATGTGTTATTAATAAGATTAGGGCAGAATTTAAGATTGGGAGTCAGGCTTGTGGGGATTTTAAATAAAAACAAGAAGAAATGCTGGAACCACTCAGCAGGTCTGGCAGCATCTGTGAAAAGAGAAGCAGAGTTAACGTTTCGGGTCAATGACCCTTCTTCGGAACTGACCCGAAACGTTAACTCTGCTTCTCTTTTCACAGATGCTGCCAGACCTGCTGAGTGGTTCCAGCATTTCTTGTTTTTATTTCAGATTTCCAGCATCCGCAGTATTTTGCTTTTATTTTAGGGCATTTTAAATATATTGGTTTAGATATTAAGCAAAGTCTGGAATAATTTGAATTAACAATTCTATTTAGAGAGTGTTATTCCTATCCTGGTTAATCATGACAGATCATCATCTTTCTGTGATGACCTATCTAAAGCAGAGACTGTGCAATTGCGAAGCCTGGTGAGTCAATTAAACTGGTTGGGCTCTCAGACTAGGCCCAATGCTAGTTCTGATGTGCTGGAGTTAAGCACGATGATGAAACATCCAAAAGTCGAGAATATGTTAAGGGCAAATAAAAAGTTGACAAACTAAATCTGGAGAAATGTGTACTGAAGTTCCCATCCTTAGGTGACCCAAAGAACATGAAGTTAATCATTTTTAGTGATGTGTCACATGCTAATCTTGCCGATGGGTAATCGAGTGCAGCTGGCTTCAGGGCCCAGGGGTGGATTAATGTTCATGTTTACAGGCCCAGGGGTGGATTAATGCTTGGGTTTACAGGACTCTTGGGTGCATTATTGAAAGGTCTGGATATAAGTTTTAGATTATATCTACTAGTCCTAGATTCCCCAAAGAGAAACTATCAATTCCAATTAATATTTTAAAATTTTGATCAAATCACCCCTTAATATTCTAAATGTTTCCCTTCCTAACAGCACTGTGGGTGCAACTACTCCACATGGTCTATAGCAGTTCAAGAAGGCAGCTCACCACCATCTTCTCAAGGGCAATTAGGGAAGGGCAATAAAGTTCCAGCATAACCTCCCTGCTCTTATATTCTATAGCTCGGCTAATAAAGGAAAGGATTCCATATGCCTTCATAACCACCTTATCGACTTCTTCACATCCCTCCGATATCTCTGATGCAAAAATTTAATCTGTGTCCCCTAGTCCTTGTACCATCACATAATGGAAACAGTTTTTCTTTGTATACCTTTTCTAAATCGGTCTTAATCTTGTACATCTCCATCAGATCTCCCCTCAATCCCCTTTGCTCCAAGGAGAACACCACCATTTTCTTCCGCCTACACCCTCTAAATGACCTTCATATCCTTCCGAACGTGTGCTGACCAGAACTGGATGCAATTTGCAATGTGGCCTAATCAGAGCTTTATAAAGGTTCAGCATAAATTCCCTGTTTTTGCATTCAATACCTCTATTTATGAAGCCCAAGATCGCAAATGTTTTGCCAACTATTCTCTCAATATGTCCTGCCACCTTCAAACGTTAGTGGGGGTTGTATATAGACCCCCAAACTGTAGTGCTGATGTTGGGAATGACATTAAACAGGAAATTAGAGACGCATGCGATAAAGGAACATCTGTAATTATGGGTGACTTTAATCTGCATAATAGATTGGGCAAATCAAATTAGTCACAATACCGTAGAGGAGGAGTTCTTGGAGTGTATACGGGATGGTTTTCTGGACCAAAATGTTGAGGAAACAACTAGTGAACAGGCCATCCTAGACTGGGTATTGAGTAATTTTTTTATTTTTATTTTTTTTAAATTTAGAGATACAGCCCTTTGGCCCACCGAGTCTGTGCCAACCAACAACCACCCATTTATACTAACCCTACAGTAACCCCATATTCCTGATCACCTCTCTGCACTAGGGGCAATTTACAACGGCCAATTTACCTATCACCTGCAAGTCTTTGGATGTGGGAGAAAACCGGAGCACCCGGCGAAAACCCACGCAGACACAGGGAGAACTTGCAAACTTCGCACAGGCAGTACCCAGAATCGAACCCTGCGGTGCTAACCACTGCGCCACTGTGCCGCCCCCCCTTGGATCTTCCTTGGATCTAATGCTATCTCTAATTTTCCTTGTAAGCCATGGTTTGGCTACCTTTCCCATTTTACTTTTGCGCCAGACAGGGATAAACCATTGTTGCAGTTCATCCATGCGCTCTTTAAATGTCTGCGTGGGTTTCCTCCGGGTGCTCCGGTTTCCTCCCACATGCCAAAGACTTGCAGGTTGATAGGTAAATTGGCCATTATAAATTGCCCCGAGTATAGGTAGGTGGTAGGGAAATATGGGATTAGTGTGGGATTAGTATAAATGGGTGGTTGATGGTTGGCACAGACTCGGTGGGCCGGAGGGCCTGTTTCAGTGCTGTATTTCTAAATAAATAAAAAAAGAGGCATATAAATTCACCAGAAAAAACAACAGACCTGAGGATTGGAAGCAGTTTAGAATTCAGCAAAGGAGGACCAAGGGATTGATTAAGAAGGGGAAAATAGAGTACGACAGCAAGCTTGCGGGGAACATAAAAACTGACTGTAAAAGTTTCTATAGGTATGTGAAGAGAAAAAGATTGGTGAAGACAAATGTAGGTCCCTTAGAGTCAGAAACAGGGGAATTTATTATGAGGAACAAAGAAATGGCTGACCAATTAAATGCATAATTTGGTTCTGTTTTCACAAAGGAGGAGACAAGTATCATACAAGAAATGTTGGGGAACACAGGGCTTAGTGAGAGAGAGGAACTGAAGGAAATCAGTATTAGTAGAGAAATGTATTGGGGAAATTGATGGGATTGAAGGCTGATAAATCCCCAGGGCCTGATGGTATGCATCCCAGAGTACTCAAGGAAGTGGCCCTAGAAATAGTGGATGCATTGGTGGTCATCTTCCAAGATTCTATAGACTCTGGAACAGTTCCTACAGATTGCAGGGTAGCTAATGTAACCCCACTATTTAAAAAGGGATGTAGAGAGAAAGCAGGGAATTATAGACCAGTCAGCCTGAGGTTGGAAGTCCCACATAAGAGATTAGCGTGTAAAATTAAAGCGCATGGGATTGGGGGTAGTGTATTGCGATGGATAGAAAATTGGTTGTCAGACAGGAAACAAAGAGTAGGGATAAATGGGTCTTTTTCCGAACGGCAGGCAGTGACTAGTGGGGTACGACAGGGACCCCAGCTATTCACAATATATATTAATGATTTAGATGAGGGAACTAAATGTAATATCTCCAAATTTGCAGATGACACAAAACTGGGTGGGAAGGTGAGTTGTGAAGAGGATGCAGAGAGGTTTCAGGGTGATTTGGACAAGCTGAGTGAGTGGGCTAATGCATGGCAGATGCAGTATAATGTGGATAAATGTGAGGTTATTCACTTTGGTAGCAAAAACAAGAAGGCAGATTATCTGAATGGCTATAAACTGAGAGAAGGGAATATGCAGCGAGACCTGGGTGTTCTCGTACACCAGTAACTGAAGGTAAGCATGCAGGTCCAACAGGCGGTAAAAAAAGGCAAATGGTATGTTGGCCTTCATAGCGAGAGGATTAGAGTACAGGAGCAGGGATGCCTTGCTGCAATGACACAGGGCCTTGATGAACAAAGAACAAAGAAAATTACAGCACAGGAATAGGCCCTTCGGCCCTCCAAGCCTGCGCCGATCCAGATCCTATATCTAAACATGTCGCCTATTTTCTAAGGGTCTGTATCTCTTTTCTTCCTGCCCATTCATGTATCTGTCTAGATACATCTTAAAAGACGCCATCGTGCCCGCATCTACCACCTCCGCTGGCAACGCGTTCCAGGCACCCACCACCCTCTGCGTAAAGAACTTTCCACGCATATCCCCCCTAAACTTTTCCCCTTTCACTTTGAACTCGTGTCCTCCAGTAATTGAATCCCCCACTCTGGGAAAAAGCTTCTTGCTATCCACCCTGTCTATACCTCTCATGATTTTGTACACCTCAATCAGGTCCCCCCTCTGCCTCCGTCTTTCTAATGAAAATAATCCTAATCTACTCAACCTCTCTTAACAGCTAGCGCCCTCCATACCAGGCAACATCCTGGTGAACCTCCTCCGCACCCTCTCCAAAGCATCCACATCCTTTTGGTAATGTGGCGACCAGAACTGCACGCAGTATTCCAAATGTGGCCGAACCAAAGTCCTATACAACTATAACATGACCTGCCAACTCTTGTACTCAATACCCTGTCCGATGAAGGAAAGCATGCCGTATGCCTTCTTGACCACTTTATTGACCTGCGTTGCCACCTCCAGGGAACAGTGGACCTGAACACCCAAATCTCTCTGGACATCAATTTTCCCCAGGACTTTTCCATTTACTGTATAGTTCACTCTTGAATTGGATCTTCCAAAATGCATCACCTCGCATTTGCCCCGATTGAACTCCATCTGCCATTTCTCTGCCCAACTCTCCAATCTATCTATATTCTGCTGTATTCTCTGACAGTCCCCTTCACTATCTGCTACTCCACCAATCTTAGTGTCGTCTGCAAACTTGCTAATCAGACCACCTATACTTTCCTCCAAATCATTAATGTATATCACAAACAGTGGTCCCAGCACGGATCCCTGTGGAACACCACTGGTCACACGTCTCCATTTTGAGAAACTCCCTTCCACTGCTACTCTCTGTCTCCTGTTGCCCAGCCAGTTCTTTATCCATCTAGCTAGTACACCTTGGACCCCATGCGCCTTCACTTTCTCCATCAGCCTGCCATGGGGAACCTTATCAAATGCCTTACTGAAGTCCATGTATATGACATCGATAGCCCTTCCCTCATCAATCAACTTTGTTACTTCCTCAAAGAATTCTATTAAGTTGGTAAGACATGACCTTCCCTGCACAAAACCATGTTGCCTATCACTGATAAGCCCATTTTCTTCCAAATGGGAATAGATCCTATCCCTCAGTATCTTCTCCAGCAGCTTCCCTACCACTGACGTCAGGCTCACTGGTCTATAATTACCTGGATTATCCCTGCTACCCTTCTTAAACAAGGGGACAACATTAGCAATTCTCCAGTCCTCCGGGACTTCAACCGTGTTTAAGGATGCTGCAAAGATATCTGTTAAGGCCCCAGCTATTTCCTCTCTCGCTTCCCTCAGTAACCTGGGTAGATCCCATCCGGACCTGGGGACTCATCCACCTTAATGCCCTTTAGAATACCCAACACTTCCTCCCTCCTTATGCCGACTTGACCTAGAGTAATCAAACATCTGTTCCTAACCTCAACATCCGTCATGTCCCTCTCCTCGGTGAATACCGATGCAAAGTACTCGTTTAGAATCTCACCCATTTTCTCTGACTCCAAGCATAACATTCCTCCTTTGTCCTTTAGTGGGCCAATCCTTTCTCTCGTTACCCTCTTTCTCCTTATATATGAATAAAAGGCTTTGGGATTTTCTTTAACCCTGTTTGCTAAAGATATTTCATGACCCCTTTTAGCCCTCTTAATTCCTCGTTTCAGATTGGTCCTACATTCCCGATATTCTTTCAAAGCTTCGTCTTTCATCAGCCGCCTAGACCTTATGTATGCTTCCTTTTTCCTCTTAGCTAGTCTCACAATTTCACCTGTCATCCATGGTTCCCTAATCTTGCCATTTCTATCCCTCATTTTCACAGGAACATGTCTCTCCTGCACGCTAATCAACCTCTCTTTAAAAGCCTCCCACATATCACATGTGGATTTACCTTCAAACAGCTGCTCCCAATCTACATTCCCCAGCTCCTGCCGAATTTTGGTATAGTTGGCCTTCCCCCAATTTAGCACTCTTCCTTTATGAGGTCACACCTGGAATACTGCATGCAGTTTTGGTCTCCTTATCGGAGGAAGTATGTTCTTTCTATAGAGGGCATGCAGCAATGGTTTACCAGACTGATTCCTGGGATGGTGGGACTGACATATGAGGAACGATTGAGTCGGTTAGGATTATATTCGCTGGAGTTCAGAAGAGTGAGGGGGGATTTCATAGAAATCTATAAAATTCTAACAGGACTCGACAGGGTAGATGCAGGAAGGATGCTCCCGATGGTGGGGGAGTCCTGAACCAGGGGTCATAGTCTAAGGATATGGGGTTAAACCTTTCAGGACTGAGATGAGGAGATATTTCTTCACCCAGAGAGTGGTGAGCCTGTGGAATTCGCTACCACAGAAAGCAGTTGAGGCCAAAATATTGTATGTTTTCAAGAAGGAGTTAGATAAACCTCTTGGGTCTAAAGGGATCAAAGGGTATGGGGCGAAAGCTGGAACAGGTTACTGAGTTGGATGATCAGCCATAATCATCATGAATGGTGGAGCAGGCTCGAAGGGCCGAATGGCCTACTCCTGCTCCTATTTTCTATATTTCTATGAAATTGGATGGGCATTTGAGGGAAATAAACATGCAGGGCAATGGGGATAGAGCGGGGGAATGGGACTGAATGGGTTGCTCTATAGTCCCTGACTGGAGAGCTGGCATGGAGCTGAATACCCTCTTCTGTGCTGTAATGACTGCGAATCATTTGTGTAATCTCTACTCAATTTAACCCTTGGAGTCCAGGTATTATTCAGGTAAATCTACTTTGCACTGCCTCCAAGGCCAATATATCCTTCCCAAGATGTGTGCTCTAAACATAATGCTCCAGGGCTTTCTGTATCTCAGTGCTTTTCCAGTCGCATTGTTCCGTGTAATCTTTTGCTACAGACAGAACAGACAAACATTTTTCCTTCCACATTCAAAGGCCAATGTCATTCAGGTCCTGATGAATCAAGTGGCTGTCAGATTTTCAGGTGATGTTTGGCTCAAGATTCCCTGTCTGCAAGTCCTCCCCTTCTAAGCCGCTGTAAAAGTAGTTTACAGAAGCCATCACTGTCAATCTAGGATATAAATTCACCACATTTTCTCCTCCTGCTCCTGGCTGCACATGCACCCTGCTGCACATTCGAGTCATAGAATCATGTATGGCACAGAAGGAGGCCATTGCCCCCTAGGAAGATGACGACCATTAATCCGGACCTGTCACCTGGAGAAGCCCCACAGCTTCCACCCCGCCCGATGCAAACACTGGACCGGGAGCTTCTTATTGGAGGTGTCGAGGCCTACACGCCTCTCCCACCCGCCAGCACCATGGCTCCCTCCACACTGCCGCCACGTACCAGCTGCAGATGCAGTCACATGTGTCTCTCCACCACCGTCACTTGCACTGCGCCCGTTCCAGAGGCGGTTCGGCACCAGACCGGCTCACTGGCCTCCTGTGGTGTGAATGGAGAACGTGCTCCACATTCTCCACCATGGAGAATGTTGGGTAAAAGCCCCACCATTGAAGGCTCAAATAAATGTAACTGTGTTTTTGATGTAATGGGGTGAAGAATGGGGCCGGAGGGCCAATCAATAAAATTAGGTAAAAGATTATACAGAAACTAAGTGCAGGGACTCTCCATTCCACTGGAAAGAATGGAAATGAGAACTGCGGACCAATCGAGATTCCCCAAAAACATCTCGTATGTTAACCGGTGGGGAAAATTGAGTAAATCCCTTTGCACACGTGAAATATCTGAACAATCTCTCTCCAGTGTGATTGCACTGGTGTTTCAGTTAGTGGAATGACTGAATGAATCCATTTCCACATTCAGCTGGTGAACATTCTCGCCCCAACGTGACTCCACCTGAGTTTCCAGCTCATATGGCAACAGAATCCTTGCTCAGTCAGCAACAACAATGCGCAATTATATAGCACCTTTAACACAGTAAAAATATCCCCAGACTCTTCACAGGAGCATTACTACTTTTAAATTCCTGCTTGCTAATTTCTTACCTAGCTCCATAAATTCTGACTGCATGACCACATCCCTCTTTCTGCCTCTGTCATTGGTACCAATGTGGACCACGTCTGCTGGCTGTTCACCCTCTCCGCTCAGGGTGCTCTGCAGCCAGTGACATCCTTGACCCTGGCACTTAGGAGGCAATACACCATCCTGGATTCATGTCTGCAGCCGCAGAAACACCTGTCTATTCCCCTGACTATCAAATCTCCTATCATTATGGCTCTTCCAGTCTTCTTTGTGCCCCCCTGTGCAGCTCAGCCAACTGTGGTGCCATGCTTTGGCTTCGTGACAGGCTTTGGCTGCATTCCCCAGATGAACCATCACTCTCACCAGTATTCAGAGCTGAATACTGGTTGGACAGTAAGATGCACTGAGAGGTCCCCTGCACTACCTGCCTGTTTCTTTCTTGACTGTCTGTTGGCCACCCATTGCCTCTATCCCTACATCATCTTCAGCTGCGGGGTGACCACATCTATAAACAAGCAATCCACAAAGCTCTCAACCTCACACATGCGCCACATTGACACAAACTGCTGCTCAGGCTCCAAAACCCAGAACCCGAGCTGCTTCAGCTGACAATTCTTCCTGCACAAATAGTTATGCAGATACAGGAAGTGTCCTGGAGTTCCCACATAGCGCAGGATTTGCACTCCAGAGATTGGAGCAGCCCTGCCATTCTCAATCTATTAGATAATAAACCTTGCTACTACTAATAGACATTACTAAATAGAAGTTACTACTTAAAAATAAGAGCGAAGACTCACCAGTTACTTCCCTTCTGTTGCTGTCACTTAAATATAGGGAAGCTAACCATAATTCTGCAGAAAACTGGAATGTTTAATAAAAACAAGAAATGCTGGAAATACTCAGCAGGTCTGGCAGCATCTGTGGAGAGAGTAGCAGAGTTAACGTTTCAGGTCAGTGACTCTTCTTCAGAACGCATGTTTTCAGCATTTCTTGTTTTTATTTCAGATTTCCAGCATCCGCAGTATTTTGCTTTGAATGGAATGTTTAATTTCCAGCTCCTTGGACTAACTTCCTAACTTTGGAGAAAGGGAAACAAAGCTATAATACTTACCAGCCAACCATCACAGACTCGGTGGAAACAAGATAAGAAACCGGGAAGCGATGGCTATGATGCTTTAATGGTGCCTCCCCCTGGGTCCTCGCCGAACGCGGCGGTTCCAATTCGGGGCCTGAGAGCCGCTGAGACTCGGTGTTGCTGAGACTGTGCACACCCACCCCCCGCGACTCAGCTTCCCAGAGCCGGAACCTTCCCGCGCCTGCGCGTTGCAGCCCGCCCCCGGAACGCCTCAGCAAGCGAGGTGGGGGGGGGGGGGGGGGGGGGGCGGGGCTTTCGGGTCTCTGTTCCCAACTGGGTCCTAGTGTGCTCGAACTGCAGCTTCTTGGAAAACAGGGTTTGAAGCAGCTTCACCCACTCTCATGTGATGTTTGCAGTCTAGAGGAGTCCATGGATCCTGTAAATCTTCAGTGAGAGGGGTGACAGGCCCTTGGTAGATAACTGAAGGGGCTGCTCCTCAACCTTCAGTGAGACCTCAGCCCCACGCTCCTAACCTTTGGTTGCTGGGTGTGGAGGGGGTGGGTAAGTCGGTAGATCTTCTCCTGGACTTGCTCTCGGGCTAGGTAAAAACAGCAATGGGTAGGTCCAGGATGTGCAGGGACAATGTTGGGGGTGGGGGTGTCACTTTGGCTGCCAGCATCTCTTCCATGGTCTTGTCCATGCCCAGGTGATCCTGAAGAGGCATGCTTGAAACCTGCCTCCACTGGCCACCTTAAGGGTCTCACACACTGGTAACAACATTCTGATTTAGTTTGAGAGGTTCCCTTTGCTTTAGACACTTCTGAACTCAACATTGAATTCAACTGGTTCAACCATGAACTCCATTTTTTTTTTAAACAAATGTTTGTTAAATTCGTTTTTCATGGTTTTGGCACAGAGCTGTTCATGCCTCTGCCATTAACACTGTCGCTACTTTGTCTTTTACTAGAACTATTAGCACTCCTGGTGCCTTTTCCTCCATTGCATCTTTGTCATTTCATCTCTCCCATCCACTGCCCCATCTCTTTGTACTACTCCCTTCCCCCCCACCCCTTTCACTTGTTCAAAACCGATTACATTTCTAATGTTATGAAGACAAAGCCATTTAAACATTTAAAATAGAAACATTTGTGTGCGTGGAGATTGACGCTCTGGTCGAAGTGGAATCGTCCAATGTGAAACAGCCCAAGGTTGCTTGAAGTCCTCACAGCCATCCGATGGGGGAAAAGAAAATGCCCAACATCCAAAACTGCAGCTCCTCTTTCGTCCAGCAATGACCTCAGCCAATCAACCACTTGTAAGTGCTTCAATGAATTAATGTGGCTTTAGAATTTTGAGGGGTGAAAAAGTGATCAGTCTAAAATTCACCTTCCTTCAGTTAAAATTATCAGAGAACGCTGTTAGGTTCATGCTGTTCCACCTGTCTGTCTGTGTCTGTCAAAAGCAAGTTTTTAGCTAGTTTCCACAAGAAGCCAGTTCAAAATTAAATTGTAACATTGTTACTGGGAAGGTAAGTTTCAGTATAAAGTACTTACCTAGCAATTCGGCAGCTTCTTTTTGAACAGCGGTAGCAGTGAGAGTGCTAGCCAGGGGGCAGCTGGGAAGGTAAGTTTCACTATAAATTACTTACCTAGCGATTCGGCGGACGCGGACACGGGGACTGCTGGGTAAGTGAACTTATATATTCGGGCAGTGGCTAAACCCGAAACACTACACCTGTAGTGTCCCCCACCCATCCTCCTCCTGTAACCAAAAAAAAGGACTCTTGTGTGGAGGGTTTCGTAAGGTAAGGTTTTCCTTTATTTTTACTTAATCTCTGTGTCAATTCAGAGCAGAGGGGATGGAAGCTAGGGCAGTTGCATGCTCCTCTTGCAGGATGTGGGAGGTGAGGGTCACCACTTGTGTCCCTGCTGACTTCACCTGTGAGAAGTGCACCCAACTCCAGCTCCTCACAGACCGCGTTAGGGAACTGGAGCTGGAGCTGGATGAACTTCGGATCATTCAGGCAGCTGAGGGGGTGATAGAGAGCAGTTATAGGGAAGTAGTGACACCTAAGTTACAGGATAAAGGTAGCTGGGTGACTGTCAGGGGAGGGAAAGGGAATAGGCGGACAGTGCAGGGACCCCCTGTGGCCGTTCCTCTCAATAATAAGTATACCGTTTTGGATACTGTTGGGGGGGTTGGGGGGTGGGGGGTGGGGGGTGGGGGGGGAAACTACCAGGGGAAAGCGACAGCGGCCAGGTCTCTGGCACTGAGCCTGGCTCTGTGGCTCAGAAGGGAAGGGGGGAGAATAGGAGAGCAATAGTGATAGGAGATTCAATGGTTAGAGGAACAGACAGGAGATTCTGTGGTCGTGAACGAGACTCCCGGATGGTATGTTGCCTCCCGGGTGCCAGGGTCAGGGATGTCTCGGATCGAGTCTAAGGATTCTTAAGGGGGAGGGGGAGCAGCCAGAAGTCGTGGTACACATCGGTACCAATGACATAGCTAGAAAAAGGGATGAGGACCTGAAAAGCGAATATAGGGAATTAGGTTGGAAGCTAAAAGGCAGGACGAGCAGGATAGTAATCTCAGGATTGATACCGGTGCCACGTGCTAGTGAGGCTAGAAACAGAGAGCGAGTGCAGCTGAACACGTGGCTACAGAGCTGGTGTAGGAGGGAGGGCTTCAGATATGTGGATCATTGGGATACCTTCTGGGGAAGGTGGGATCTGTACAAGAAGGACGGGTTGCATCTGAACTGGAGGGGCACCAATATCCTGGGCGGGAGGTTTGCTAGCGCTCTTCGGGAGGGTTTAAACTAGTTTGGCAGGGGAATGGGAACCGGAGCTACGGATCAGTGGATGGGGTAGCTGTTGAACAGGCAGATACAGAGTGCAGAGAGTCTGTGAGGAAGGTTAGACAGTTGACAGGGCAAAGTTGCAGCCAGTATGATGGGTTGAAGTGTGTCTATTTTAATGCAAGAAGTGTCAGGAATAAGGGTGATGAACTTAGATTGGAACCTCCTTAGTGCAAATAGTTTGGATGGAGCAGTTTTTGCCAGGTGTGTCCAGGAAGGTTTCCTGACTCAATATGTAGATAGGCCGACTAGAGGTGAGGCAATGTTGGATTTGGTGCTTGGCAACGAACCAGGCCAGGTGGCAGATCTCTCGGTGGGAGAGCATTTTGGTGATAGTGATCACAACTCCCTGACCTTTACTATAGTCATGGAGAGGGACAGGAGCAGACGGGATGGGAAAATATTTAATTGGGGGAAATTACAATGCTATTAGGCAGGAACTGGGGAGCATAAATTGGGAACAGATGTTCTCAGGGAAATTCACGCCAGAAATGTGGAGGTTGTTTAGGGAGCACTTGCTGCGACTGCTGGATAGGTTTGTCCCGATGAGGCAAGGAAGGGATGGTAGGGTGAAGGAACCTTGGATGACAAGAGATGTGGAACAGCGAGTCAAGAGGAAGAAGGAAGCTTATACTTAAGGTTGAGGAAGCAAGGATCAGACAGGGCTCTAGAGGGTTACAAGGTAGCCAGGAAGGAACTGAAGAATGGACTTAGGAGAGCTAGAAGGGGACATGAAAAAGTCTTGGCGGGTAGGATTAAGGAAAATCCCAAGGCGTTCTACACTTATGTGAGGAACAAGAGGATGGCCAGAGTGAGGGTAGGGCCAATCAGGGATAGTGGAGGGAACTTGTGCCTGGAGACGGAGGAGGTAGGGGAGGTCTGAAATGAATAGTTTGCTTCAGTATTCACTAGTGAGAGGGACCTGGTCATTTGAGAGGACAGCGTGAAACAGGCTGATATGCTCGAACAGGTTGATGTTAAGAGGGAGGATGTGCTGGAAATTTTGAAAGACATGAGGACAGATAAGTCCCCGGGGCCAGACGGGATATACCCAAGGGCGGCACAGTGGCGCAGTGGTTAGCACCGCAGCCTCACAGCTCCAGGGACCCGGGTTCGATTCCGGGTACTGCCTGTGTGGAGTTTGCAAGTTCTCCCTGTGTCTGCGTGGGTTTTCTCCGGGTGCTCCGGTTTCCTCCCACAAGCCAAAAGACTTGCAGGTTGATAGGTAAATTGGCCATTATAAATTGTCACTAGTATAGAGGTAGATGGTAGGGAAATATAGGGACAGGTGGGGATGTTTGGTAGGAATATGGGATTAGTGTAGGATTAATATAAATGGGTGGTTGATGTTCGGCACAGACTCGGTGGGCCGAAGGGCCTGTTTCAGTGCTGTATCTCTAATCTAATATTACGGGAAGCGAGGGAAGAGATTGCCGAGCCTTTGGCTATGATCTTTGCATCCTCACTGTCCACTGGAGTAGTACCAGACGATTGGAGGGTGGCAAATGTTATTCCCTTGTTCAAGAAAGGGAATAGGGATAACCCTGGGAATTATAGACCAGTCAGTCTTACGTCGGTAGTGGGCAAATTATTGGAGAGGATTCTGAGAGACAGGATTTATGATTATTTGGAAAAGCATAGTTTTAGAGACAGTCAGCATGGCTTTGTGAGGGTCAGGTCATGCCTCACAAGCCTTATTGAATTCTTTGAAGATGTGACAAAACACATTGATGAAGGAAGAGCAGTTGATGTGGTATATTTGGATTTTAGCAAAGCGTTTGATAAGGTTCCCCATGGTAGGCTCATTCAGAAAGTAAGGAGGCATGGGATACAGGGAAAGTTGGCTGTCTGATACAGAATTGGCTGGCCCATAGAAGATAGAGGGTGGTAGTAGATGGAAAGTATTCAGCCTGGAGCTCGGTGACCAGTGGTGTTCCGCAGGGATCTGTTCTGGGACCTCTGCTCTTTGTGATTTTTATAAATGACTTGGATGAGGAAGTGGAAGGCTGAGTTAGCAAGTTTGCCGATGACACGAAGGTTGCTGGAGTTGTGGTTAGTGTGGAAGGCTGTTGTAGGTTGCAACGGGACATTGACAGGATGCAGAGCTGGGCTGAGAAGTGGCAGATGGAGTTCAACCTGGAAAAATGTGAAGTGATTCATTTTGGAAGGTCGAATTTGAATGCAGAATACAGGCTTAAAGACAGGATTCTTGGTAGTGTGGAGGAACAGAGGGATCTTGGGGTCCATGTCCATAGATCGCTCAAAGTTGCCACCCAAGTTGATAGGGTTGTTAAGAAGGCGTATGGTGTGTTGGCTTTCATTAACAGGGGGATTGAGTTTAAGAGCCGCGAGGTTATGCTGCAGCTCTATAAGGCCCTGGTTAGACCACAATTGGAATATTGTGTTCAGTTCTGGTCGCCTCATTATCGGAAGGATGTGGAAGCTTTAGAGAGGGTGCAGAAGAGATTTACCAGGATGCTGCCTGGACTGGAGGGCATGTCTTACGAATAAAGATTGAGGGAGCTAGGGCTTTTCTCATTGGAGCGAAGAAGGATAGGAGGTGACTTGATAGAGGGGTACAAGATGATGAGAGGCATAGATAGAGTGGATAGTCAGAGACTTTTTCCCAGGGTGGAAAGGGCTATCACCAGGGGGGCATAATTTTAAGGTGATTGGAGGAAGGTTTCAGGGAGATGTCAGAGGTAGGTTCTTTACACAGAGAGTGGTGGGTGCGTGGAATGCGCTGCCAGCAGTGGTAGTAGAAGCAGATACATTAGGGACATTTAAGCGACTCTTGGATAGGTACATGGATGATAGTAGTATGAAGGGTAGGTAGTTAGTTAGATCTTAGAGTCGGTTAAAGGTTCGGCACAACATCGTGGGCCGAAGGGCCTGTACTGTGCTGTACTGTTCTATGTTCTATTGTATCTCTGGATCCTCAGTCTCTGAGTGGCTATATCCTATGGCAACCTGAATGCATTTTTTGACTCTCAGTCCCTGGAGCTGGCCACCTTAAAGCAGTACTGATCCCTTTCCAGCCTTAAAGGTACACCTCATACACCCTGGAAAAGAAAACTACAAGATCATAAGACGGAATGGAACGCCATTCCCAGAATATGTTTCATTACAATGTGTAAAAAATACAATTTGAAAAAAAAAACGCTAACACATTTTTCCTGCATTTACAGATATACAGTCGTCTAAAATGGCAGGATAACAGCAACAAGTTCCACCAGAACATTTTCAGCTTTACATTTTTTCAAAGGTTGTCCCAATTAACCCATTTCAAATTTCCAAGCATTGTCTTCCAGTTGTTTCGCGTTTTCCTTCCAAGTGTCCCTATTGTCCATCCCTTCAGCCACAGCTAGGAGCACTGACCACTACTTAGTTCACTATTCTCTAAGAAGTTTCTCAAATACCCCTTAACCTATGTGGCATCACTTGACACTGGAAAACCCTGTCTGGTGGTAACAGAAGCTGACTTTTTCTTACCCTGGGGTGTCATCCCTCTAACACGTCTGTCTCTTTAAGACACATGGTGTTGCCCACTCTATCCATACAGTTCTTTAAATGAGAATTTGAGTAGGAGTCTGCCATCTTTACCTCAGTAACTTTTCTGGAGTCTATGCAAGTTTGAGCCGTCCCACCCGGTTTAGACATTAAGACCATTTGCAAATTCCAGCTGTCCTGACTAGGTTTAACTAAGCTGCCCTTCAGCATTCATTGTACCTCTGCTTCCACTTGGGCCTGTCTGTCTGGACCTAAGTGACAAGGATGTTGTTTTAAAAGATACCCCCCCCCCCCCCCCCCCCACCATGTGCGGCTAAGGTTGTACATCCCGGCTTATCCCTACAAACTCTTCGAAACATTGTGAAAACCCTGGTTAGGACTTCACTTGCTGCTAAGTGTAAGAGCCTAATGTTTATTTTTCCTCGCCATTCTGTATTCTTAATCTGATAGTTGGAGGTTCAATCTGAGAATTTCCTAGGCCTGCTTCTGCCTCATCCTCACTATCCTATTCCTTCTCCACAGTCCCGATTACCTGACATACTGGCTTATCCTCCTCCCCGTGGTAATATTGTTTGAGCAAATTAATGTGACACAACCGGTTCTTCTTCCGGCGATCAGGGGTGCAAGTAATCTACCTTACCCACTCTTTTGATCACTCGACATTTATTTATTTTATTTATTTAGAGATACAGCACTGAAACAGGCCCTTCGGCCCACCGAGTCTGTGCAGACCAACAACCACCCATTTATACTAACCCTACAGTAATCCCATATTCCCTACCACCTACCTACACTAGGGGCAATTTTCAACAGCCAATTTACCTATCTGTGGGAGGAAACCGGAGCACCCAACAAAAACCCACGCGGTCACAGGGAGAACTTGCAAACTCCCCACAGGCAGTACCCAGAATCGAACCCGGGTCCCTGGAGCTGTGAGGCTGCGATGCTAACCACTGCGCCGCCCTACATGGGCCACTGAACCGTGCATTTACTGGTTCTCCCTGTAATGGTAACAACACTAATACTTCATCCCCTGGTTTTATGGTAGGTTGTGGTTTTCCCACCATTTGACATGTATGGCATGTCCTACAAAATGGTCTCACCTCCTTTGTAAGACCTGGCCAATAATAATGTTGGCTTAAGCGTGAAATGGTCTTCCGAATTCCCCTATGTCCTGCAAAAGGAATGTCATGTGCCAACCTTAATAATCCTTGTCGATATTGAGGTACCATTATCTGTTCAATAACTGTCCAGTCTTCGTCGGCAGGTCTATGAGGCATTCTCCATTTCTTCCTCAAAACCCCATTTGCCATCCGGAACTCCCTTCACGTCAGCTTCTGGCAGAGCCGTCTGTGCTATTCAGTATATCTCTGGACCAGCTCGCTGTGCTGCAATGATAGAATATCTGTTAAACATCTCATTTGGATTATCTAAATCCCCAAATAAGGTTTCAGATACTTGGCTTTCTATTTGTGGTGCCCCTTTTACTTCCGACAATGGATCCTGTTTAGCCATTGCTCGGATGACTACCCACGCAGGAAATATTCCCGGAACTTGTTCCTGTAATTGCTCCGTTTCCTTAACCTCACTTCGTTCCTCTGTAATTATAGGAGAAACTAATACTTTTGATCCAGCCAGATCATTTCCTAGGAGTACATCAATTCCCTTTACTGGTAAACTGTGGAAAACACCAACAGTTACTATCCCAGGTATTAGGTCACTCTCTAGGTATACTTTATACAAAGGTACGGGTATATACTCCCCGCCAATTCCATGAACTAAAACTTTAGCGTTCAAGGTGCTCTCTGGTGGAACACCTTATATCTTTCCCCAGCGAGAGAGTTTAAGATGCTCCTGTGTCCCCAAGTATAATGATAGGTTTTCCTGCCACACTTACAGGGTACGGAGTTACTCTCCCCTTTGACAAGAATTCATTATAACTTTCAGATAGTTTATTCTCAACCTCTACACTCCTTTTAGTTTTAGTATCTGATTTCACAGCTGTCGGTAAAGCTATAACCTGGCCTGCTATACTCTCAGTCAGAGCCTTCTCCTCTGCACTAGCTTTGCGTACCCCAACAAATTCTATGGGTTCACCTCGCAATTTCCAGCACTCTGAACAAAGATGACCTGCTTTATGGCAATGATAACACTTTGGCTTGCGGACCTCACTTCTACCCTCAGCAACCTCCTTTCTGACCTGAGGTAATCCTGGGGCATTCCCAACTTTTCCTTCTTGTCCCCGGCTACTTGCCTTCCTTTCACTCTCTCACTTTCTATCCTTCTTGGGTTTATGGTGGCGATGGACAAAATAGGTTGGCTTATTCACAAGCTCAAAATCATTAGCAATCTCTGCTGCTTGCCTAGCTTTCAAAACTTTCAGGTTATCTACATGAGTTTTCACTACTGAAGGAATGGAGTTTTTAAACTCTTCCAAGAGAATCAATGCTCTAAGGTTCTCATATGTGGTTTCTATCTTTAATGCCCATATCCAACGATCAAAGTTAATTTGCTTCACCCTCTCAAATTCTAAATATGTCTGCCCAGCCAATCTCCATAAATTCCTAAACTTCTGACGGTATGCTTCAGGGACTAATTCATAGGCAGCAAGAATAGCCTTTTTTGCCATCTCATAATTTGCAGAAGCCTCTTTAGGAAGCATGTCATAAGCTTCATCAACTCTGCCTACCAGCCTGCCCTGAATAAGAGTGTCCAGCTTTCTTTCGGCCATTTCATCTGTTTGGCTATTTTTTCAAAAGATATGAAAAATGCCTCTACGCCCCTTTCCTCCAACCTAGGAAGAACCTGTATTAACCAACTTTTTGCTGGGTCCTGAGCTAAATTCAGATTCTTCCTGACCTGAATTTTCCCTGGATTCAAGACTATCTCTTTGTCTTAGTTCCATCTCTGAACTTAAATTCCCTCTCTTTCTCCCTTTCTGGAATTCAAGCTTAAGTTTTTCCAATGCTATTGCTGTTTCTTGCTCTTAGAGTCAGAGTTATACAGCACAAAAACAGGCCCGTCGGCCCATCGTGTCTGTGCCGGCCATACAGCACCCAACTATTTTAATCCCATATTCCTGCACTTGGCCCGTAGTCTTGTATGCTATGGCGTTTCAAGTGCTCATCTAAATACTTCTTAAATGTTACGAGGGTTCCTGCCTCTACCAGCTCTTCGGGCAGTGTGTTCCAGATTCCAACCACCCTCTGGGTGAAAAAATGTTTCCTCAAATCCCCCCTAAATCTCCTGCCCCTTACCTTAAATCTTTGCTCCCTGGTTATTAACCCCTCCACTAAGGGAAAAAGCTTCCTCCTATCTAACCTATCAATGCCCCTCAATCTTGTACACCTCAATCATGTCCCCCCTCAGCCTCCTCTGCTCCAAGGAAAACAACCCTAGCCTTTTCAGTCTCTCTTCATAGCTGAAATGCTCCAGTCCAGGCAACATCCTGGTGAATCTCCTCTGCACCCTCTCCAGTGCAATCACATCCTTCCTATAGTGTGGTGCCCAGAACTGTACACAGTACTCCACCTGTGGCCTAACTAGCGTTTTATATAGCTCCATCATAACCTTCCCGCTCTTATATTCTGTGCCTCAGCTAATAAAGGCAAGTATCCCATATGCCTTCCCAATCACCTTATCTACCTGTGTTGCTGCCTTCAGTGATCTATGGACAAATACACCAAGGTCCTTCTGACTTTCTGTACTTCCTAGGGTCCTACCATCCATTGTGTATTCCTTGCTTTGTTAGTCCTCCCAAAATGCATTACCTCACACTTTTCAGGATTAAATTCCATTTGCCACTGCTCCGCCCATCTTACCAGCCCATCGATATCTCCCTATAATCTAAGGATTTCTTCCTCACGATTTACAACACCAATTTTCGTGTCATCTGCAATCTTACTGATCATATCTCCTATATTCACGTCTAAATCATTAATGTCCACTACAAACAGCAAGGGTCCCAGCACCAATCCCCGAGGTACACCACTGGTCAGTCTTCCAATCGCAAAAACAACCCTTGACCATCACCTTCTGTCTTCTGCCACTAAGCCAATTTTGGATCCAATTTGCCAAATTGCCCTGGATCCTATGGGCTCTTACCTTCTTAACCAATCTCCCATGCGGGACTTTATCAAAAGCCTTACTGAAATCCATGTAGACTACATCTACTGCTTTACCCTCATCTACACATCTAGTCACCGCCTCGGAAAATTCAATCGTTAGTTAGACACGATCTCCCCCTGACAAAGCCATGCTGACTATCCCTGATTAATCCTTGCCTCTCCAAGTGGAGATTAATCCTGTCCCTCAGAATTTTTTCCAATAGTTTCCCTACCACTGATGTTAGACTCACTGGCCTGTAATTACCTGGTTTATCCCTACTACACTCCTTGAATAATGGTACCACATTCGCCGTCTTCCAATCTTCTGGTACCTCTCCTTTGGCCAGAGAGGATTTGAAAATGTGTTTCAAAGCCCCTGCTATCTCCTCCCTTGCCTCACATAACAGCCTGGGTTACATCTCATCTGAGCCTGAGGATTTATCCACTTTTAAGCCCGCTAAAACAGCTAATATTTCCTCCCTTTCAATGCTAATTTGTTCAAGTATATCACAATTCCCCTCCCTGATCTCTACACCTACATCGTCCTTCTCCATAGTGAACACCGATGAAAAGTAATCATTTAAAACCTCACCTATGTCTTCCAGCTCCACACAAAGATTGCCACATTGGTCCCAAATGGGCCCTACTCTTTCCCTAGTTATCCTCTTACCCTTAATACACTTATAAAATGCCTTGGGATTTTCCTTTATCTTGCCCGGCCAGTGTTTATTCACGTCCCCACTTCGCTCTCCGAATTACTTTTTTTTTTTAAGTGCCACCCTACACTTTCTATACTCCTCTAGTGCCTCCGCTGTTTTTAGCGCTTGGTATCTGCCGTAAGCCTCCTTTTTTTCCTGATCCAATCCTCTATATCCCTTGACATCCAGGGTTCCCTGGACTAGTTGGTCCTACCCTTCACCTTAACAGGTACATGTTGGCTTTGAACTCTCACAATTTCCTCTTTGAATGACTCCCACTGATGTGATGTAGACTTTCCTACAAGTAGCTGCTCCCAGTCCACTTTGGCCAGATTCTGTTTAATCATATTGAAATTGGCCTTCCCCCAAATCAGTACCTTTATTTCTGGTCCATCTTTGTCCTTTTCCATAACTACCTTAAATCTTACAGAGTTATGGTCACAATCCTCGAAATGTTCCCCCACTGACACTTCTACCACTTGACCGGCTTCATTCCCTAGGATTAGGTCCAGTACTGCCCCTTCTCTTGTTCAAGTTTTCTTAATTCTTTTTCCGCCTCAAGTTTTTTCATTTCTAAATGAATCCTAGCCAATACCACTGCATCACTCTCTGACCTACTACTTTCTTGTCTCTTGTATTCCCTTTCTTGTTCCTCGTATTGCCCTTCATCATCATCTACTAATTCCAGATATTCAGCTATTATGTCAATCATCTCTGCTTTTTGGCACCTAATTTCAATTCCAAACCCAATTTCACCACCAATTCTTTTAATTTGTTGTTAAAGTTATCATATCACTCAGGGAAATATTCTGCTATCCAAAAAACTCTGCTGCAACCACTAATGCCATTATTATGGTATGTTTAGTTTAGTTTAGAGATACAGCACTGAAACAGGCCCTTCAGCCCACCGAGTCTGTGCCGACCATCAACCACCCATTTATACTAATCCTACACTAATCCCATATCCCTACCACATCCCCACCTGTCCCTATATTTCCCTACCACCTACCTATACTAGGGGCAATTTATAATGGCCAATTAACCTATCACCCTGCAAGTCTTTGGCATGTGGGAGGAAACCGGAGCACCCGGAGAAAACCCACGCAGACACAGGGAAAACTTGCAAACTCCACACAGGCAGTACCCAGAATTGAACCCGGGTCGCTGGAGCTGTGAGGCTGCGGTGCTAACCACTGCGCCACTATGCCGTGCCATGCATCATTCATCCCTAGCTCTATGCTGACAAGTAAAACCCCAAACAGGAAGGATTCCTCTGGTTCCTCACCATGTATTTGCCACTGTACCTTATTGTACAAGAGACCAGGATGGACATAAGAGAGAAGCGTTTCCACTTGTGGGTGATTCCAAAACTAGTGGTCACCAATAATTCCAATAGGGAATTCAGGAGAAACTTCTTTACCCAAAGATAGGGAAGAATGCAGAATGTGCTACCAGAGGGAGTAGTTGAGGTGAATAGTAGAGATACATTTAAGGGGAATCTAAATAAATACGAGGCAAAAAGGAATGGAAGGATATGCTGATCGGGTTTGATGAATTGCGCACCATCTTCTTTTCCAATGATGTCTCAGCTTCTCTAATGGCTGCTTTTGTCTCCCTCGAGTGTGGTAATATTTGTCCTATTCTCTTGGAAACAAAATCTATCTTCCAAACTGGGTTCAATGTAAGACAGTTCAGGAAGTCATGCATCATTCATCCCTAGATCTATGCTGACAGGTAAAACCCCAAACCGGAAGGATTCCTCTGGTTCCTCACCATGTATTTGTCAGAATACTGAAACACAGTTTTCTTGCAGTCCACTCCTGGAGGCTCCACTCCCAAGAAACATTCGTACCACACATGTGCCATACAATGACCATCTCCCCTTGACATTCAACAGCATTAACACCAACACCCTAGGGGTTACCATTGTCCAGAAAATGAACTGGACCCGCCATATAAATACTGTGACTACAACAGCAGGCCAGAGGCTGGGAATTCAGTGGTAACTCACCACCTGACTCCCCAAAGCCTAGCCACCATCTACAATGCACAAGTCAGAAGTGTGATGGAATACTCTCCACTTGCCTGGATGTGTGTGGCTCCAACAACATTCAAGAAGCTCAACACAAAGCGGCCTGCTTGATCATCACCCCATCCACCACAAAAATCTACAACAATGTCGTTAACACAAAGCTAGTTTATTTGACATTTATCCAGAATATTAAACTCCAGCCAAGTTATAAAGTTATTAATATCAGCAGAAACAAACGCCAACTTTCAGAATGGAAAGAGAAAATTTAATGCACAGGCCAGTCATTGTGGCTGTGCCAGCCGAAAAAGAGGTATTCAGCTTAATCCCACCTTCCAGTTTTTCCGACCTCAGAGAGGTCGTCAACGTGATAAGTATACGAGCCCCCAGGTCAATTTAACAAATTACACAAGATTTCACGTTTTAACGGCAGCAAATACATGGGAACACCACCACCTGCAAGTTCCCCTCCAAGTCACACAGCATCCTGACTTGGAACTATATCGCTGTTCCTTCACTGTCGCTGGGTCAAAATCCTGGAACTCCCTCGCTAACGGCACTGTGGGTATACCTACCCCAAATGGACTGCAGCGGTTAAAGAAGGCAGCTCACCACCACCTTCTCAAGGGCAATTAGGGATGGGCAATAAATGCTGGCTTGGCAAGCGTCGCTCACATCCCATGAATGAATTTTAAAAAAAACTCTTTTTCCTTTCAAATTGGGAGAGTAGGCCACTCGGCTCCTCAAACCTGCTCCACAACTCAAGATCATGGCTGATCTGATTATAAACTTGAGTCCACATGCCCGCCTACCCCTGATAACCTTTCACTCCCTTTCTCATCAAGAATCTACCCAGCACTGCCTTAAAAATTTTGAAAGACTCTGCTTCACAGCCTCAGAATGGGAGCAGACCATTTAGGACTGAGATGAGGAAGAACTTCGTCATACAGAGGGTGGTGAATCTTCGGAATTCTCTACGGCAGACGGCTGTGGAAGCTCAGTCATTGAGTACGTTCAAGACACAGATCAATAGATTTCTAGATATTAAGGATATCAAGGGATAGTGTGGCAAAATAGCATAGAGGTGGATGATCAACCATGACCTCATTGAATGGCCTACTCCTGTTCAGATTTCCTATGTTCCACTGCCCCCAATTAATATGTTATGCACAAGGCGGGAGTAATGCCCTGGTAATTCAGGCCCAGTACTCCACAGTTCACAACATACTAGTAAAGTTTCCAACCTACTGGAAATTAGCCAAACTAAACACAGCATTTATTCCCCAGAATAAAACACACCAAACCAGGTTTCTTTTAACAACAAATTAACTATTTATTATTAAACCAATTTTAACGATGAGATAAATCTATATGTATGAACATATTTTATAACTTCTTATTCTTCCTAACCCTCATGCACACACATACATTCAAATCCCAATGGTTAACTGGTTTTAAAAAGATTGGTTTAAGTTGCAACGGTTTCTTAGGAATAATAAAGTAACTAGGTTGTAACTTCTGGTAGAATATTTCCAGATTGGTGAGGTGGCCCAGAGTCAAATAATCAGATGCCACTCACTGAGATTCCAAGCGAAATTAATGAACAGTCTGTGGTGGGTAGGCATTCAAGGCAATTTGTCTGCAGCAGGCATCACACAGATCTTCCCGCTCCCACCGTACGTTCCTCTCCAGCCCTGAGCAGATGTCCCGAACCCTGGCACTGGGCAGGCAACACAAACTTCTGGACTCAATCTTTGCTGCAGAGAACAGTGTCAATTCCCCTCACTCTACTGTCCCCTACTACCACTACACTTATTTTGCTCCCCCACTTGAATAGCTTCTTGTACCACGTTGCCATGGTCAGTTAACTCATTTACCTTGCAGCACCCATTCTCATCCAAACAAGCTGAAAGAACCTCAAACCTGTTGGACAATAGCAAAAGCTGAGACTCCTGCACCCCTGCCCTCTGGGTCCTTTTATTTGCCTCATCTGCAGCCACACACTCCTGTCCCTGACCACTGATTAAATCAGAAGACCCTATCTTTAGGGGGTGTGACCGCCTCCTGGTACAAACTGTCCAGATAACTTTCCCCCTCCCTGATGTGTCGCAATGTCTGCGGCTCGACCTCCAGCTCAATGACTCTGAGCCGAAGCTGCTCGAACCACAAACACTTGCTGCACACGTGTTTGCCCTGGATCATGCTGGCATCCAGGAGCTCCTTCATGCTGCAGCTGTGATACATCACCTATCTTGCCATCCTT
Source organism: Heterodontus francisci (assembly GCF_036365525.1). Classification (NCBI taxonomy): domain Eukaryota; kingdom Metazoa; phylum Chordata; class Chondrichthyes; order Heterodontiformes; family Heterodontidae; genus Heterodontus; species Heterodontus francisci. Next base: position 138,217,054 of record NC_090377.1, on the reverse strand, counting down.
AATGTGTTTCAATTAACTACTTCATTATTTTATTCAATAGTTTTTTTCATATATTTTATTAACCTTACCAGTTCCTGTACTATTTTAAACCTTAGGAATAGAAGAGACCTTATCCACTTAGCATATACTCAAACAGCTAGTTTTTTCCCCCTATATTTTAAAAAACAAATCCTACAGGATGAAAAAGTTAGAAAAAGCAAAGGAGCACCCCCTTCCCCTCCTCACCCAGCTCACCGAACTCCCAGCACTCTGTTCAAGCCGCACTCAGTCCCTTTTTTTTAATAATCTAATGAGTAACCTTGCATAAACAAATCAATTTTAATTAATACCTCCAGTCCTGCTCTGTGCTTATACTCTTATTACAACACCTTACTGCTACACCACCCAATTATAACTAAAAGAAATCCCCAATAAACTAAATAGCACTTTGTAAATAGCTGACACCTCAAATTGCCAAAGGTATTTACTTATTCAACACTAGAATATCTCACACCACATTTATACTTTACACAGTCCTTTTTGATGATGAAATCCTTTGTGGTTAAAAGTCCCAAATTCCTCCCAGTTGCAATGGGCTGGATCTGCCAGACCTTTCAAAAATACAACATTTTCCTTCACTCACTTCTCCAAGCACTTCTGACCTGAACATATGTGGATAATGTGATTTCCGATGACCCTATGGGCCCTTTACTCCTCCTCAAACTTCGACTCTCAAAAAAAAAGGGTTCAGGTTTCCACAGCATTTCACTGTATATCTTTAGATATACCAGGCGTTCTCTCTCTCTCCAGCTGCCCCTGCTGGGTGCCTTCTCTTACAGCTTCCCTTGAGGCCTCACCCTGATGGGTTCTTCTCTCACAGCCTGCTTGAGGTCACAATGTGTTGCTTCATCCTTACAGCCTGTTTAATTTATCTGGTCCTAGAATTCAGTAGTTGATTGCTCTTCTCCAAAATGCAAAGACCAGAAGTTTAGTTTCACGAAGCTACTCGGGCTTTCCATTGCCAATGTCACCACCTGCTGGTTTGTTTGCATGTTCTCAGTGGCTGACTCTTTGTTTTACAAACCCATTGTTCTTCTGATGTTTGTTCAGTAGTCTCTATTCTCAGAAAACAGTCTTTGATCTGTTCCCTCTATTGTCCTGGTAACCTTTTGCAGAGTGGAGGTGAAGTCAGCTGACCTCCTGAAAAATCACCATCTATAAGACAATCATGTTACAAGGTCCAGTGTTCCAAACACCAGTTCACATCAACAGAAAAGCAACGTGACTGTGGCTCAATTGCTACCATTGTTGCCTCGGAGTCAAAAGGTTTCGGGATCAGGTCTCAATCCAGCTCGCTGTGTGCAATCGGCTGCCGTGTTTCCGACACTACAACAGTGACGACAATGCAGTCGTACTTCATTGGCTGTAAAATGCTTTGACATGTCCAGAGGTAGTGGAAGGTGCTGTATATGTGCAGATCTTTCTTTAACCATCAGAATGAACATGGCTCAGTCCTGGATGTGATTAACAGCAGCAATAACAGCAGAATCCAACCCCTGCAGTCACTTGTGAACTCGCTGGTGTCTCAGCAGGTTGGATGAACAACTGAATCCCTTCCCACACACAGAGCAGGTGAATGGTCTCTCCCCAGTGTGAACTTGCTGGTGTCTCAGCATGTTGGATGAACAACTGAATCCCTTCCCACACACGGAGCAGGTGAACGGCCTCTCTCCAGTGTGAACTCGCTGGTGTTTCAGCAGGGACGATGACTGAATGAATCCCTTCCCACACACTGAGCAGGTGAACGGCCTCTCTCCAGTGTGAACTCGCTGGTGTTTCAGCAGGGACGACGACTGAATGAATCCCTTCCCACACACAGAGCAGGTGAACGGCCGCTCTCCAGTGTGAGTACGCTGGTGTACAGTGAGGTCAGATGATCGCCTGAACCCAGTCCCACAGTAAGAGCATTTGAAAGGTCTCTCGTCAGTGTGAACTCGCTGGTGTATCAGCAGGATGGATGAACAGGAGAATCTGTTCCCACACTCAGCGCAGGTGAACGGCTTCTCCCCATTATGAGCCCGCTGGTGTGTCAGCAGAGTGGATGAACGAGCAAATCCCTTCCCACATATAGAGCAGGTGAATGGTCTCTCCCCAGTGTGAACCTGCTGGTGTCTCAGCAGGTTGGATGAACGGGTGAATCTGTTCCCACACTCAGTGCAGGTGAACGGCCTCTCCCCAGTGTGACTGCATTGATGCATCACCATTTCACATCTGCTTTTAAAGGTCTTCCCACAGTCAGAACATTTAAAAGGCATCTTATCATTGTGAATGTTCTTGTGTGCCAGGAGGTTGGATGACCGAGTGAATCCCTTCCCACACACAGAGCTGGTGAACGACCTCTCTGCAGTGACATTGTGCTGATGTACAGTGAGATCAGAAGATTGCCTGAACCCAGTCCTACAGTAAGAGCGCTTCAAAGGTCTGTCAGTGTGAATATGTTGATGGAATGTCAGTTCCCTGGAGCTTTTATAGCATTTCCCACAGTCCGAGCAGTTAAAAGGTCTCTCATCAGTGTGAACTTGCTGGTGTTTCAGCAGGGACGATGACTGAATGAATCCCTTCCCACACACAGAGCAGGTGAACGGCCTCTCTCCAGTGTGAACTCGCTGGTGTTTCAGCAGGGACGACGACTGAATGAATCCCTTCCCACACACAGAGCAGGTGAACGGCCGCTCTCCAGTGTGAGTACGCTGGTGTACAGTGAGGTCAGATGATCGCCTGAACCCAGTCCCGCAGTAAGAGCATTTGAAAGGTCTCTCGTCAGTGTGAACTCGCTGGTGTATCAGCAGGATGGATGAACAGGAGAATCTGTTCCCACACTCAGCGCAGGTGAACGGCCTCTCCCCATTGTGAGCCCGCTGGTGTGTCAGCAGAGTGGATGAACGAGCAAATCCCTTCCCACACAGAGAGCAAGTGAATGGTCTCTCCCCAGTGTGAACTTGCCGGTGTCTCAGCAGGTTGGATGAACGGGTGAATCTATTCCCACACTCCGTGCAGGTAAATGATCTCTCTGCGGTGTGAGTGCATCGATGAGATTCCAGCTGGGATGAGTAATTGAATCCCTTCCCACAGTCCCCACATTTCCACAGTTTCTCCATGGTGTGGGTGTCCTTGTGTCTCATCAGGCTGGATGATTAGTTGAAGCCTTGTTCACAGACAGAACACGTATGGTTTCTTTCGGCTGTGAACGGTGCAATGTTTTTTTCAAGCATGTGTTACTGGTTAAAGCTCTTTCCACAGTCAGTGCACTGGAACAGTCTCACTCAGGTGTGTGCATCTTGATGCTTTTCCAGTCACACTGATGTTTGAAATCTTTTCCCCCAGACAGAACAGACAAACATTTCTCCTTCCACATTCAAAGGCCGATGATATTCGGGTCCTGATGAATCGAGTGACTGTCTGATCTTGATGTGATGTTTGGTTTGAATTTCCCGTCTGCAAATCCTCCCCTTCTAATACCCTGTGAAAGGAATTTACAGAAGTCATCAATGTCAGTAGAGGATAAAAATTCAGAAATGATAGTTCTAGTTTCTATGGAATATTCCTTCCTCTCCTGCTTCCTCAAACATGTGATCCAATCAAATAAAATCTAAAATAAGGAAAAGTCCCAACAAAAGCAAAGGGAATAAATGCAAAATACTGCAGATACTGAAAATTTGAAATAAAAACACAAAGTGCTCAAAATACTCAGTAGATCTGGCAGCATTTGTGGAGAGAGAAACAAGGCTAACATTCCAAGTCAACGATCTTTCATCAGAACTGGAAAAGGTTACAAATGTAATAGGTTTGGAGCAAGTGAAGGTGGGGGGTAGGAAAACAAAAGGGCTGAGGGCAGGTGAGATGAAATGACAAAGATGTCATGGAACAAAAGACACAGGGAGTGTCAACAGTTGTAGTAAAAGACTAAGCATTTGTCCGGAGAGAGTGTTAATGGCAGAATAATGAACAGCTCTGTCCAAAAGCAAAAACATGAAAAACAAGTTTAAGACTGGCACATGGAGAAAAGATACTATAAAAATGGGGTTCATGGTCTGAAATTGTTGAACTCAATGTTCAATCCCGGGAGCTGTACAACGCATAGGAATAGAGGTTTGCAGTAGTGTTCAGACCAGCGAGACATCGGTTTACTTCGGTCGGTGAGTACTGCACCATCTGCCAACTGCAGGGCAGCAACTTGGGTGATGGCGGGCCAATCGCCCTCTTGATCCCTTCGTACATTCTCATATTTCCTTCGCCACGGGCAGTTTGGATTTCTTGGCTTAAGCTGATTCAGTGTTTGTGCAGTATCTCTCCTTTGTGTGGCTGTCTTGGCTACTTTTCAGGTGTACAGTGTCTTAGCTGTTGGGTTTGTGTTGTGCATCATGCAGGCTTTGTTTTTTGCATCAACAACAGATATCATCTTAGCTGAGTAGATCTCAAACTAGCCCTTGTTGCGAGTTCTGCCTTTACCAAATGATGCTTCTGCTGCTTCATGGATGATTGAGCTTAGTGACTTCCAGACTTCATCAATGCCGACACGGTGCTTCCCGTTATGGCTTTGATGGGTAGCAAGCATTCTAGAGACAGTGTGAAGTGCTGGTATTTGGCATCATTGCTTATGCAAGGGAGGCCCTCGTGTTTGCAGCTGTGGAACTTTCAAGGATACACCTTCACGCTGCAGCTGATGAGAGAGTGGTCGGTGTCGCAATCTGTGCTATGGTAGGTGCAGGTGTGAAGAACACTGGGCAGATTGCGCCTCCTTGTGATGACTGGGTCTAGTTGGTGCCAATGCCGGTCACATGTTCTCCTTGACTATAAGTGTCAAGAAAGTGCGGGCGGCACAGTGGCGCAGTGGTTAGCACCGCAGCCTCACAGCTCCAGCGACCCGGGTCAATTCTGGGTACTGCCTGTGTGGAGTTTGCAAGTTCTCCCTGTGTCTGCGTGGGTTTCCTCCGGGTGCTCCGGTTTCCTCCCACATGCCAAAGACATGCAGGTTGATAGGTTAATTGGCCATTAGCAATTGCCCTTAGTATAGGTAGGTGGTAGGGAAATATAGGGACAGGTGGGGATGTGGTAGGAATATGGGATTAGTGTAGGGTTAGTATAAATGGGTGGTTGATGGTCAGCACAGACTCGGTGGGCTGAAGGGCCTGTTTCAATGCTGTATCTCTAAAACTAAAAACTAAAACTAAAACCGTCGTCATGGGACAATGTGTTGCATCTCTGCCCCTGATCACACTAAATAACAGCTCACTGGAAGTGGTCAGCAAATTCTGCTACCTTGGGTCCATGGTGACAGACGATCTGTCCCTTGATGCAGAGCTCGATACACACATTAGGAAAGCAGCTACTCGTGAAACACACATGGTATAACACCAGCTGACCCTTAGGAACAAACTGATGGTTTCTAAGGATTGTGTTCTCAGCACCTTGCTGTATGGCTGTGAAACATGGGCAACTTACAGCTACCAGGAAAAGAAGCTCAATAATTTCAATCTTCACTGTCTGTGGCGCATTATGAGTATATCCTGGCAGCACAAGAACACAAATGTAGAAGTCCTCTCACAGGCAGAGCTCCCAAGGGTGTCAGCACTATCAAACAGAGGTGGCTTCGGTGGATCAGACATGTCCACAGGATGGAAGACGGTCGCATACCAAGGACTATGATGAGGTCACTGAGACCAGATGACCAGTGGGGTGCCCAAAGCTCCAAAGTGCCCAAGGATGCGTCCAAGCGTGACACGAAGGCCCTAAATGTTAACTATCGCAGTTGGGAGTCACTAACTGACAAAAGAGGGAAATAACACACATTCTGTGGACTGGCATGCACTACGTTGATGAACAGTTCCTGCAACAGCTTGGCAACAGGCATCAACGCTTGAAAAAAGCTCACTGCATCACTTAGCAGCTTCATGTATATTATTTGTGGCAGAACCTGATGCTCAAGGATTGGCCTTCACAGCCATCAGCAAATGTGCACCAAGAGAAGACACCGCACCTAAATGGACTGTTTGCTGTGTGTCCATCATCTTTCATAGATGGAAGGATGCCAACCAACCAATGTTGAGACCAGAAGGCTGTAAAGTGCCTAACCCAAAGTGAACCTTCCCAACTAAGCCAGAAAGTTATCAGTGTCCGTGAGACACTCTGTACCCTCAGCTGCCCACCAGATGCAGAAGGTTTTTTTTATACATTCATGGGATGTGGGTGTCGCTGGCTAGTACAGTATTTATTGCCCATCCCCAATTGACCTTGAGAAGGTGGTGGTGAGCTGCCTTCTTGAACCGCTGCAGTCCATGTGAATTAGATACATCCACAGTGCTGTCAGGAAGGGAGCCAGGATATTGACCCAGCGACAGTGAAGGAACGGCGATATAGTTCCAAGTCAGGATGGTGTGTGACTTGGAGGGGAACTTGCAGATGGTGGTGTTCCCAAGCATCTGCTGCCCTTGTCCTTCTAGGTCGTAGAGGTCGCAGGTTTGGAAGGTGCTGTTTAAGCAGCCTTGGTGCATTGCTGCAGTGCATCTTGCAGATGGTACATACTGTTGCAACTGTGCGTCAGGGTGGAGGAAGTGAATGTTTGTGGAGGGGGTCCCAATCAAGCTTTGTCCTGGATGGTGACGAGCTTTTTGAGTGTTGTTGGAGCTGCACCCATCACAGAATAATACAGTGCAGAAGAGGCACTTCGGCCCATCAAGTCTACACTGATGCATTAAATACACCTGACCTGTCTACCTAATCCCATTTGCCAGCACTTGGCCCATAGCCTTGAATGTTATGACGTGCCAAGTGCTCATCCAGGTACTTTTTAAAGGATGTGAGGCAACCTGCCTCTACCACCCTCCCAGGCAGCGCATTCCAGACTGTCACCACACTCTGGGTAAAAAAGTTCTTCCTCAAATCCCCCTTAAACCTCCCACCCCTCACCTTAAACTTGTGTCCCTTCGTAACTGACTCTTCAACTAAGGGGAACAGCTGCTCCCTATCCACCCTGTCCAAGCCCCTCATAATCTTGTACACCTCGATCAGATCATCCCTCAGCCTTATCTGCTCCAGCGAAAACAACCCAAGCCTATCCAACCTCTCTTCACAGCTTAAATGTTCCATCCCAGGCAACATCCTGGTGAATCGCCTCTGCACCCCCTCCAGTGCAATCACATTCTTCCTATAATGTGGCGACCAGAATTGCACACAGTAGTCCAGCTGTGGCCTCACTTAAGTTCTATACGACTCCAACATTACCTCCCTGCTTTTGTAATCTATGCCTCGATTGATAAAGGCAAGTGTCACATATGCCTTTTTCACCACCCTAATAACCTGCCCTTCTGCCTTCAGAGATCTATGGACAAAAACGCCAAGGTCCCTTTGTTCCTCGGAACTTCCCAGTGTCAGTCCATTCATTGAATACCTCCGTGTCACATTACTCCTTCCAAAGTGCATCACCTCACACTTTTCAGGGTTAAATTCCATCTGCCACCTTTCTGCCCATTTGACCATCTCGTCTATATCTTCCTGTAACCCCAGACACTCCACCTCACTGTTAACCACTCGACCAATCTTTGTGTCATCCGAGAACTTACTGATCCTACCCCCTACATAGTCATCTATATCGTTTATATAAATGACAAACAATAGGGGACCCAGCACAGATCCCTGTGGTACGCCACTGGACACTGGCTTCCAGTCACTAAAACAGCCGTCTGTCATCACTCTCTGTCTCCCACAGCTAAGCCAATTTTGAATCCACCTTATCAAGTTACCTTGTATCCCTTGTGCATTTGCTTTCTTGATAAGTCTCCCATGTGGGACCTTGTCAAAGGCTTTGCTGAAATCCATGTAAACTGCTCATCTCATGTAAATCCTCATCTACACACCTGGGCACACGCTCAAAAAATTCAATCAAATTTGTTAGGCATGACCTCCCTCTGACAAAGCTATGCTGACTATTCCTAATCAAATTTTGCCTCTCCAAGTGGAGATAGATTCTCTCCTTCAGAATTTTCTCCAATAGTTTCCCTACCACTGACGTGAGACTCACTGATCTGTAGTTCCCTGGCTTATCTCGACAACCTTTTTTAAATAGTGGGACCACATTAGCTGTTCTCCAGGACTCTGGCACCTCCCCCGTGGCCAGAGAGGAATTAAAAATTTGGGTCAGAGCCCCTGCAATCTCCACCCTCGCCTTCCACAGCATCCTGGGACACAAATCATCTGGACCTGGAGATTTGTCCACTTTTAAGCCTGCCAAATCCTCCAATACCTTGTCACTCCCTATGACAATTTTCTCAAGAACCTCACAGTCTCTCTCCGAGTTCCATATCTACATGCTCATTCTCTTGGGTGAAGACAGATGTAAAGTATTCGTTCAACACCCTATCAATTTGGGCGGCACAGTGGCGCAGTGGTTAGCACCGCAGCCTCACAGCTCCAGTGACCCGGGTTCAATTCTGGGTACTGCCTGTGTGGAGTTTGCAAGTTCTCCCTGTGTCTGCGTGAGTTTTCGCCGGGTACTCCAGTTTCCTGACACCACCAAAAGACTTGAAGGTTGATAGGTAAATTGGCCATTATAAATTGCCCCAAGTATAGGTAGGTGGTAGGGGAATATAGGGACAGGTGGGGATGTGGAAGGGATATGAGATTAGTGTAGGATTAGTATAATTGGGTGGTTGATGGTCGGCACAGACTCGGTGGGCCGAAGGGCCTGTTTCAGTGCTGTATCTCTAAATAAGTAAAAAAAATAAAATGTCCTCTGGCTCCACCCACAGATTTCACCCTTGGTCCCAAATGGGTCCTACTCTTTCCCTGGTTATCCTCTTCCCATTAATATACTTATAGAATATCTTGGGATTTTCCCTACTTTTACCAGCCAGAGCTTTCTCATATCCCTTCTTTGCTCTCCTAATTTTTCTTATGCTCCATCCTACATTTTCTGTACTCCACTAATGCTTCCGTTGCTTTTCTCTCCTTGTATTTGCTAAAGGCCTCTCTTTGCCTTCTCATCCAGGCAAGTGCAGAGTATTCCATCACACATTTGACTTGTGCCTTGTAGATGGTGGACAGGCTTTGGGGAGTCAGGTGGTGAGTTACTCGCCGCAATATTTCTAGCCTCTGACCTGCTCTTGTTGCCACAGCATTTATAAGGCGACTCCAGTTCAGTTTCTGGTCAATGGTAACCCCCAGGATGTTGATAGTGGGGGAATTCAGCGATCGTAATGCCTTTGAATGTCAAGGGCAGATGGTTAGATTCTCTCTTGTTGGAGATGGTCATTGCCTGGCACTTGTGTGGCGTGAATGTTACTTGCCACTTATCAGCCCAAGCCTGGATATTGTCCAGGTCTTGCTGCATTTCTGCACTGACTGCTTCAGAATCTGATGAGTCGTGAATGGTGTTGAACATTGCACAATCATCAGCAAACATCCCCACTTTTGATTTTATGATTGAAGGAAGGTGTTTGATGAAGCAGCTGAAGATGGTTGGGCTTAGGACACTACCCTGAGGAACTCCTGCTGTGATGTCCTGGAGCTGAGATGATTGACCTCCAACAACCACAACCATCTTCCTTTGCACTAGGTATGACTCCAACTAGCAGAGGGTTTTCCCCCTAATTCCCATTGACTTCAGTTTTGCTGGGGCTCCTTGATGCCGTACTCGGTCAAATGTTGCCTTGATATCAAGGGCAGTCACTCTCACCTCACCTCTTGAGTTCAGCTCTTTTGTCCATGTTTGAAGCAAGGCTGTAATGAGGTCAGGAGCTGAGTGGCCCTGATGGAACGCAAACTGAACGTCATTGAGCAGGTTATTGCTGAGCAAGTGCTGGCCGCTTGATAGCGCTGTCGATGACCTTCCATCACTTTACTGAAGACTGAGAGTAGACTGATGGGGTAGTAATTGGCCGGGTTGGACTTGTCCTACTTTTTGTGTACAGGACATATCTGGGCAATTTTCCACATTGCTGTGTAGATACCAGTGTTGTAGCTGTACTGGAACATCTTGACTAGGGGCACGTCAAGTTCTGGAGCACAAGTCTTCAGGACTATTGCCGGAATGCTGTCAGGATCCATAGCCTTTGCTACGTCCAGTGCCTTCAGTCGTTTCTTGATATCATGTCGAGTAAATCAAATTGGCTGAAATCTGGCATCTGGGATGCTGGGGACCTCAGGAGGAGGACGAGATGGATCATCAACTCGGCACTTCTGGCTGAAGATTGTTGCAAATGCTTTAGCCTTACCTTTTGCACTGATGTGCTGTGCTCTCCCATCATTGAGGATGGGGATATTTGTGGAGCTACCTCCTCCAGTTAGTTGTTTAATTGTCCACCACGATTCATGGCTGGATGTGGCAGGACTGCAGAGCTTAGATCTGATCCTTTGGTTATGGGATCGCTTAGCTCAGTCTATCGCATGCTGCTCACGCAGTTTAGCTCGCAAGTAGTCCTGTGTTGTAACTTAACTAGGTTGACACCTCATTTTGAGGCATGCCTGGTGCTGCTCCTGCACTCTTCACTGAACCAGGATTAGCCTCCTGGCTTGATGGTAATGGTAGAGTGGGGAATATGCTGGGCCATGAGGTTACAGATTGAGGTTGAGTACAATTCTGCTACTGCTGGATGCCCAGTTTTGCATTGCTAGATCTGTTCAAAATCTATCCCATTTAGCATGGTGGTACATAGAACATAGAACATAGAACATACAGCACAGAACAGGCCCTTCGGCCCACAATGTTGTGCCGATCCTTTGTCCTCTGTCAAGGACAATTTAATCTATACCCCATCATTCTCCTTTATCCATATACCTATCCAAAAGCCTTCTGAAAGTCCCTAAAGTTTCTGACTCAACAACTTCCCCGGGCAAGGCATTCCATGCCTCGACCACTCTCTGGGTAAAGAACCTTCCCCTGACATCCCCCTTATATCTCCCACCCTTCACCTTAAATTTATGACCCCTTGTAACGCTTTGCTCCACCCGGGGAAAAAGTTTCTGACTGTCTACCCTATCTATTCCCCTGATCATCTTATAAACCTCTATCATGTCACCCCTCATCCTTCTCCTTTCTAATGAGAAGAGGCCTAGAATGTTCAGCCTTTCCTCGTAAGACTTATAGTACCACACAACAGGATGGAGGGTATCTTCAATGTGCAGACAGCACTTCGTCTCCACAAGGACTGTGCAGTGGTCACTCCTACCAATACTGTCATGGACAGATGCATCTGCGACAGGTAGATTGGTGAGGATGAGGTCTAGTATGTTTTTCCCACACCACCCTCTGCACGCCCAGTCTAATAGCTATGTCCTTTAGGACTTGGCCAACTTGGTCCGTCGTGGTGCTACCAAGCCACTCTTGGTGATGGACATTGAAGTCCCCACCCAGAGTATATTCTGCATCCTTACCACCCTCAGTGCTTCCTCCAGGTGGTGATCAACATGGAAGGAGTACTGATTGTTTATGTTTAGAGATACAGCACTGAAACAGGCCCTTCAGCCCACAGAGTCTGTGCCGACCATCAACCACCCATTTATACTAATCCTACACTAATCCCATATTCCTACCACATCCCCACCTGTCCTGACATTTCCCTACCACCTACCTATACTAGTGGCAATTTATAATGGCCAATTTACCTCCCAACCTGCAAGTCTTTTGGCTTGTGGGAGGAAACCGGAGCACCCGGAGAAAACCCACGCAGACATAGGGAGAACTTGAAAACTCCACACAGGCAGTACCCAGAATTGAACCCGGGTCGCTGGAGCTGTGAGGCTGCGGTGCTAACCACTGCGCCAGCTGAGGGAGGGTGGTAGGTGGTAATCAGCAGGAGGTTTCCTTGCCCATGTTTGATCTGATGCCACGAGACTACACGGGGTCTGGAGTCGATTTTGAGGACTCCCAGGGCAACTCCCTCCCTACTGTATACCACTGTGCCGCCACCTCTGCTGGGTCTGTCCTGCCGTGGGACAGGACATACCCAGGGATGGTGATGGCAGTGTCTGGGACATTGTCAGGTATGATTTCGTGAGTATGACTATGTCAGGCTGTTGCTTGACTAGTCTGTGGGACAGCTCTCCCAACTTTGGCACAAGCCCCCAGATGTTAGCAAGGAGTAGTTCTGCAGGGTCGACAGGGTTGGATTTGCCATTGTCATTTCCGGTTTTAGGTCGATGCCGGGTGGTCTGTCCGTTTTCATTCTGTTTTATTGACTTCATAGCAGTTAGATACAACTCAGTGGCTTGCTCAGCCATTTCAGAGGGCATTTAAGAGTTAACCACATTGCTGTGGCTTTGGAGTCACATGTAGGCCAGACCAGGTAAGGACAGCAGATTTTCTTCCCTAAAGGACATTAGTGAACCAGATGGGTTTTTACAACAATCGACAATGGTTTCATGGCCATCATTAGACTAGCTTTTAATTCCAGATTTATTGATTGAATTCAAATTCCACCTTCTGCTGTGGTGGGATTCGAACCCATGTCCCCAGAGAAATACCCTGGGTCTCTGGGTTACTAATCCATTGACAATATCTCCTTCGCCAGGGCCTCCGGGCATGGACAAAACTATGGAAGAGAGGTCAGCAGCCAGAGTAACACCCCCAGCCCCAACATGCACCCTGCACATCCTGGACCTACAGAGTGCTGTTTTAACCAGATCCAAGAGCAGGTCCAGGAGATGATCCTCCAACTTACCCAACCTCCGCCACACCAAGTGACCAAAGATTAGGAGCCTGGGGCTAAATTGGAAGGAATTGAGGGGAGTCAGAGAGTTGAGGGCTATGAAGAGCTGGCAAGTAAGAGGAGTTGAGGTCTGGGGCAGATCAGCCATGATCTTATTGAATGGCAGGGCAGGCTTGAGGTGTCGAATGGCCTACCCCTGCTCCTATTTCTTATGTTCTTATGTAAAAGTTGAGGAGCAGCCCCTTCAGGTAACTGGACAGTGATTGCAACCTCTCACACTAAATATATACATGGCCCATGGACTCCTCTAGGCTGGAAACATCACATGTAGCCTACGAGTGGGTGAAGCTGCTTAAAACTCTGTTGCCCAGAATGCTCCTTCTTCCGGACACTAGGACCTGGTTGGGAATAGAGACCCTAAAGCACCGCTCATACTCTGTGCACTGACCAAGATGGCAACACAAGCGCCTTGACCCCACCCTACTGAAGATGTGGTCAGTGCCCCGCTCCCCTGGGCCTGTCACCACGGGCTAAACACAGGGCCTTTAGCCTCGTATGCGGGGCCTCAGGCCGACCCCAGGTATTTGTGAAGATTCACAGCCCACCCATGGTTCCAATTCCTCCTGTGCCTACAATCACCTCCCAACTCCCGAGCTGCCTGATCCCCCTCAGTCTATCTCCACCATCCACACTGCTCATGCTCAGAGTACAGTTCAATCCCGCGCCGGTGCACTGGACCCCTGCAGTCGTTGATAGGGGACTTTCTGACCCACGGGGTGTCCTGGGTAATTAGTCTGGTATTGAAAGCTCCAATTGTTGAATGGATGATTATTTTTGTCTCATCCCATGCAGACTGAGGCTGGAGGGGCGATGAATGAAATAAAATAAATTGTACAAATGACAGAATGCCCGGGCCATCAACCAAGCTACAAAGCACAATAGGACTTCTGTTCTTAATCCACATTTGGACTCAGGGATTAAGAGGGATGTTTTCACAATTTGCAGATTACACCAAATTGGGTGGTACAACTAATAATGTGGAGGAATGCACTGAAATCCAGGAAGACATAAACAGGCTGGCAGACTGGACAGATCAATGGGAAATGAAATTCAACACAGTGAAATGCGAGCTGGTTCATTTTGGGAGCAGAAATAAGGAGGCCAGTTATTGGTTCGAATGTAAGAAATTAAATGGAGCAGACAGGTCTGGGAACAAAGCCACATAAATCACTAAAAGGAGCAACAAGTCAATAAGTGAGCAAAGAAAGAGCTGATGTTCTTTTCTAGAGAAATACAATACAACAGCAGGGAGGAAGTGTTAAATTTATAGACAACCTCACTTAGAAGGACTGTGAGCAGTTCTGGTCTCCATATTAAAAAAGGATATTGAAGCACTGAAGAAAGTGCAGAATAGATTTATAAAGATGTCGCCACAGAGGATGCTACTATCCAGCAAAATGGAGCAGGCTGGGCTCCTTTCTCTGGAAAACAGTAGACTAGGAGATCTGCTAGAGGTCTTTAAAATCATCAATGAGCCAGAACAAGGGCGGCACAGTGGCGCAGTGGTTAGCACCGCAGCCTCACAGCTCCAGGGACCCGGGTTCGATTCTGGGTACTGCGGAGTTTGCAAGTTCTCCCTGTGACTGCTTGGGTTTTCGTCGGGTGCTCCGGTTTCCTCCCACAGCTAAAGACTTGCAGGTGATAGGCAAATTGGCTGTTGTAAATTGCCCCTAGTGTAGGTAGGTGGGATTACTGTTGGGTTCGTATAAATGGGTGGTTGTTGGTCGGCACAGACTCGGTGGGCTGAAGGGCCTGTTTCAGTGCTGTATCTCTAAATAAATAAAATAAAATAAATAAAGGGGGCAGCAATATAAGACAAATATTACCAGGTCAAATAGAGAACTTAGTAGGAATCTCTCTACTCAGTGGTGAGAATGTGGAACTCACTGCCATGTGGAGTGGTTGAAGTAGATAGCAATGATGTGTTTTAGGGGAGGCTCAATACATTTAGGGGGAGAAGGGAATGGAAGGATATGGGGCAGGATGAGATGAGGTAATTAGATTGGGTGTAGGTTCGTGTGCACAAGCTAGTGGGGCAGAATGACCAAGTTTCTCACTGTAATTCTGTGTATGCACAACAGGGGTGGATTAATGCTTGGGTTTACAGGGCTGAGGGGTGGACTAATGCTTGGGTTTACAGGGCCCGAGATGGAGGTGGTGACATAGCGATAATGTCAAAGAACTAGTAATCTAAAAGCCCAGGCTAATATCCTGACGACACGGGTTCAAATCCCACCATGGTAGCTGGTGGAATTTAAAGCCCAGGGACCAATCTAGTGAACCTTCATTATACTGCCTTCAATGCAAGTATATCCTTTAAATATGGAGGCCAAAATTGCACACTGGCATGTACCCGACAATGCAGAAAATTATCCCAATCCGTCCCGTCCGCAAAAGGCAGGTCAAATCCAATCCGGCCAATTACTATCCCACCAGTCCACTCTCTATCATCAGCAAAGTGATGGAAGGTGTTGTCGACAGTGCGATCAAGTTGCACTTAAACAGTAATAACCTGCTCACTGATGCTCACTTTGGGTTCTGCCAGACCTCATTACTGTTTTGGTCCAAACATGGACAAAAGAGCTGAACTGAAGAAGTGAGGTAAGAAACAATGCTCTTTATACCAAGGCAGCATTTGACCAAGGGCGGCACAGTGGCGCAGTGGTTAGCACCGCAGCCTCACAGCTCCAGCGACCCGGGTTCAATTCTGGGTACTGCCTGTGTGGAGTTTGCAAGTTCTCCCTGTGTCTGCGTGGGTTTTCTCCGGGTGCTCCGGTTTCCTTCCACATGCCAAAGACTTGCAGGTTGATAGGTAAATTGGCCATTAGCAATTGCCCCTAGTATAGGTAGGTGGTAGGGAAATATAGGGACAGGTGGGGATGTAGTAGAAATATAGGATTAGTATAAATGGGTGGTTGATGGTCGGCACAGACTCGGTGGGCCGAAGGGCCTGTTTCAGTGCTGTATCTCTAAACTAAAACTAAAAAAAGGGTAGCTTCGAGAAGCCCTAGACAAACTGAAGTCACTGGAAATTGGAGGAAAACTCTCCGCTGGTTGGAGTCATACCTAGCGCAAAAGGAAGATGGTTGCGGTTGCTGGAGGTCAATCATCTCAGTCCGAGTACATCACTGCAGGAGTTCCTCAGGGTAGCGCCCTACGCCCAACCATCTGAAGCTGTTTCATCAATAATGACCTTCCCTCCATCATAAGGTCAGAAGTGGGGATGTTCACTGATTGCACAATGTTCAGCACCATTCGCAACTCCTCAGATACCGAAGCAGTCTGTGTCCAGATGCAGCACAACCTGGGCAACATTCAGGCTTGGGCTGATAAGTGACAAGAAAGATTTGTGCCACACATGTGCCAGGCAATGACAATCGGCAACGAGAGAATCTAACCATCTCCCCTTAACAGTCAACGGCATTACAATCGCTGAATCCCCCATCAAAAGTCTGGGGGTTACCATTGACCAGAAACTGAACTGGACCAGCCACATAAATACTGTGGCTACAAGAGCAAGTCAGAGGCTAGGAATCCTGCGGCAAGTAACCCACCTCCTGACTCCCCAAAGCCTGTTCACTATCTACAAGGCACAAGTCAGGCGTGTGATGGAATACTCTCCACTTGCCTGGATGGATGCTGCTCCAACAACACTCAGGAAGCTCAACACCACCCTGGACAAAGCAGCCCACTTGATTGGACCCCATCCACCACCTTAAGCATTCACTCCCTCCACCACTGACACACAACAGCAGCAGCATGTGCCATCTACAAGATGCACTTCAGCAACTCATCAGGTCTCCTTCAACAGCATCTTCCAAACCTGAGACCTCTACCACCTAGAAGAACAAGGACAGCAGACGCATTTATATTGTCGTTCCTTCACTGTCGCTGGATCAAAATCCTGGAACTCCCTTCTTAACAGCACTGTGCGTATACATATAACACAAGGATTGCAGCGGTTCAAGAAGGCAGCTAACCATCACCTTCTCGAGGGCAATTTAGGGATGGGCAACAAATGCTGTCTTTGCCAACAAAGCCCACATCCCATGAAATGACTTTTTCATTCCAAGTGTGGTCCCACCAAAGCCCTATACAATTGTTGGTGACGTCTTTAAATTTGTACTCCAAGCCCCTGGTAATAAAGGCCAACGTGTCTTCCTAATTGCTTACTGTACCTGCATGCTAACCTTGTGTTCCTTGAACAAGTACACCGAAGTGTCTCTGAACATCAACAGTGATAAGTTTAAAAGTATTTTGTTTCTCTATTCTTACAACCAAAGTTCATAACCTCACACTTCCTCACATTATACTCCATCGTCCATGTTGTTGCCCACTCACTTAATCTGTCTAAATCTTTCTGCAGCTTCCTCATAGCTTATACTTCCACCTAACTTTGTATCGAGGAACAGAGGTTTATAAATCGCGCCAAATCACAGAGTCGGAGACAAGAGAGAGCAGCACAGCCCGAAGAGCGGTGCAGGGGAAAAATGGAAAAGTGACAGAGTGACGTCACAATCAACAGAGAGAGCAGGGAAGAAACTATCTGTTTGGTGAGTATCTGGTACGTGATTAAGGTCCATTCTAATCCTAACGTTTAAAATAGTAAAGGAACTAGTGGTAAGCTTAATAAAATATATTTTTAAAAAAGGGAAAATAAATAATTGAATAAAATAATTAATGAAAACAGATCAAGGATGGCAGGACAGGGGATGTGTCACCCATGTGGGAGTTCCTGGATGCCATCCAGGGCAACCATGTCTGCAGTAGGTGTTTGCCGCTCAAAGAACAAAGAAAATTACAGCACAGGAACAGGCCCTTTGGCCCTCCAAGCCTGCGCCGATCCAGATCCTCTATCTAAACATGTCGCCTATTTTCTAAGGGTCTGTATCTCTTTGCTTCCTGCCCATTCATGTATCTGTCTAGATACATCTTAAAAGACGCTATCGTGCCCATGTCTACCACCTCCGCTGGCAACGCGTTCCAGGGACCCACCACCCTCTGCGTAAAGAACTTTCCATGCATATCCCCCCTAAACGTTACCCCTCTCACTTTGAACTCGTGACACCTAGTAATTGAATCCCCTGCTCTGGGAAAAAGCTTCTTGCTATCCACCCTGTCTATACCTCTCATGATTTTGTACACCTCAATCAGGTCCGCCCCTCAACCTTCGTCTTTCTAATGAAAATAATCCTAATCTGCTCAACCTCTCTTCATAGCTAGCGCCCTCCGTACCAGGCAACATCCTGGTGAACCTCCTCTGCACCCTCTCCAAAGCATCTACATCCTTTTGGTAATGTGGCGACCAGAACTGCACGCAGTATTCCAAATGTGGCCGAACCAAAGTCCTATACAACTGAAACATGACCTGCCAACTCTTGTACTCAATACCCCGTCCGATGAAGGAAAGCATGCCATATGCCTTCTTGACCACTCTATTGACCTGCGTTGCCACCTTCAGGGAACAATGGACCTGAACACCCAAATCTCTCTGTACATCAATTTTCCCCAGGACTTTTCCATTTACTGGATAATTCACTCTTGAATTGGATCTTCCAAAATGCATCACCTCGCATTTGCCCTGATTGAACTCCATCTGCCATTTCTCTGCCCAACTCTCCAATCTATTTATATTCTGCTGTAATGTCTGACAGTCCCCTTCACTATCTGCTACTCCACCAATCTTAGTGTCGTCTGCAAACTTGCTAATCAGACCACCTATACCTTCCTCCAAATCATTTATGTATATCAGTAACAACAGTGGTCCCAGCACGGATCCCTGTGGAACACCACTGGTCACACGTCCCCATTTTGAGAAACTCCCTTCCACTGCTACTCTCCGTCTCCTGTTGCCCAGCCAGTTCTTTATCCATCTAGCTAGTACACCCTGGACCCCATGCGACTTCACTTTCTCCATCAGCCTACCATGGGGAACCTTATCAAACGCCTTACTGAAGTCCATGTATATGACATCGACAGCCCTTCCTTCATCAATCAACTTTGTCACTTCCTCAAAAAATTCTATTAGGTTGGTAAGACATGACCTTCCCTGCACAAAACCATGTTGCCCATCACTGATAAGCCCATTTTCTTCCAAATGGGAATAGATCCTATCCCTCAGTATCTTCTCCAGCAGCTTCCCTACCACTGACGTCAGGCTCACCGGTCTATAATTACCTGGATTTTCCCTGCTACCCTTCTTAAACAAGGGGACAACATTAGCAATTCTCCAGTCCTCCGGGACCTCACCCGTGTTTAAGGATGCTGCAAAGATATCTGTTAAGGCCCCAGCTATTTCCTCTCTCGCTTCCCTCAGTAACCTGGGATAGATCCCATCCGGACCTGGGGACTTGTCCACCTTAATGCCTTTTAGAATACCCAACACTTCCTCCCTCCTTATGCCGACTTGACCTAGAGTAATCAAACATCTGTCCCTAACCTCAACATCCGTCATGTCCCTCTCCTCGGTGAATACCGATGCAAAGTACTCGTTTAGAATCCCACCCATTTTCTCTGACTCCACGCATAACTTTCCTCCTTTGTCCTTGAGTGGGCCAATCCTTTCTCTAGTTACCCTCTTGCTCCTTATATATGAATAAAAGGCTTTGGGATTTTCCTTAACCTTGTTTGCTTAAGATATTTCATGACCCCTTTTAGCCCTCTTGATTCCTCGTTTCAGATTGGTCCTACATTCCCGATGTTCTTTCAAAGCTTCGTCTTTCTTCAGCCTCCTAGACCTTATGTATGCTTCCTTTTTCCTCTTAGCTAGTCTCACAATTTCACCTGTCATCCATGGTTCCCTAATCTTGCCATTTCTATCCCTCATTTTCACAGGAACATGTCTCTCCTGCACGCTAATCAACCTCTCTTTAAAAGCCTCCCACATATCAAATGTGGATTTACCTTCAAACAGCTGCTCCCAATCTACATTCCCCAGCTCCTGCCGAATTTTGGTATAGTTGGCCTTCCCCCAATTTAGCACTCTTCCTTTGGGACCACTCTCGTCTTTGTCCATGAGTATTCTAAAACTTACGGAATTGTGATCACTATTCCCAAAGTAGTCCCCTACTGAAACTTCAACCACCTGGCCGGGCTCATTCCCCAACACCAGGTCCAGTATGGCCCCTTCCCGAGTTGGACTATTTACATACTGCTCTAGAAAACCCTCCTGGATGCTCCTTACAAATTCTGCTCCATCTGGACCTCTAACACTAAGTGAATCCCAGTCAATGTTGGGAAAATTAAAATCTCCTATCACCACCACCCTGTTGCTCCTACATCTTTCCATAATCTGTTTACATATTTGTACCTCGATCTCACGCTCGCTGTTGGGAGGCCTGTAGTAGCCTGTAGCCCCGACATTGTTACCGCACCCTTCCTATTTCAGAGTTCTGCCCATATTGCCTCACTGCTCGAGTCTTCCATAGTGCCCTCCTTCAGCACAGCTGTGATATCCTCTTTGACCAGTAATGCAACTCCTCCACCCCTTTTACCTCCCTCTCTATCCCGCCGGAAGCATCGATATCCTGGGATATTTAGTTGCCAATCATGCCCTTCCCTCAACCAAGTCTCAGTAATAGCAATAACATCATACTCCCAGGTACTAATCCAGGCCCTAAGTTCATCTGCCTTACCTACTACACTTCTTGCATTAAAACAAATGCACCTCAGACCACCAGTCCCTTTGCGTTCATCATCTGCTCCCTGTCTACTCTTTTCCTTAGTCACGCTGACTTCATTATCTAGTTCCTTACAGGCTTTAGTTACTACCTCCTTACTGTCCACTGACCTCCTCATTTGGTCCCCATCCCCCTGCCACATTCGTTTAAACCCTCCCCAACAGCGTTAGCAAAAGCACCCCCAAGGACATTGGTTCCAGTCCGGCCCAGGTGTAGACCGTCCAATTTGTAATAGTCCCACCTCCCCCAGAACCTCCCAATGTCCCAAAAATCTGAACCCCTCCCTCCTGCACCATCTCTCAAGCCACGCATTCATCCTGACTATTCTTTCATTTCTACTCTGACTATCACGTGGCACTGGTAGAAATCCTGAGATTACTACCTCTGAGGTCCTACTTTTTAACTTGGCTCCTAACTCCCTAAATTCTGTTTGTAGGACCTCATCCCGTTTTTTACCTATATCATTGGTGCCTATGTGCACAACGACAACTGGCTGTTCACCATCCCCTTTCAGAATGTTCTGCAGCCGATCTGAGACATCCCTGACCCGTGCACCTGGGAGGCAACATAGCATTCGGGAGTCTCGTTTTCGACCACAGAACCGCCTATCTACTCCCCTTACAATCGAATCCCCGATAACTATAGCCCTTCCACTCTTTTTCCCGCCCTTCCGAACTGCAGAGCCAGCCACGGTGCCATGAACCTGGCTACTGCTGCCTTCCCCTGGTGAGCCATCTCCCTCAACAGTATCCAAAACAGTATACCTGTTTTGGAGGGAGATGACCGCAGGGGACACCTGTGCTGCCTTCCTGCTCTTTCTCTGCCTTTTGGTCACCCATTCCCTTTCTCCCTCAGCAATCCTAATCTGCGGTGTGACCAATTCGCTAAACGTGCTATCCACGATGGTTCCATGGAACCATCCATAGTTCCCTAATCTTGCCATTTCTATCCCTGAACTGATGGTCAGGTCGGGTCAGGCGTGGGAAAAAAATGGAAGGACTCGGGCCAGGTCGGGCTCGGGTCGATGTGGTTCTGTCGGACTCTGGTTCGGGTTTTTTTTTTTGCAGACCTGAGCAAGCTTTTAACTCAGAGAGCAGGCTATACTAGACCTGGTATTTTATTTTATTTATTGATACAGCACTCAAACAGGCCCTTCGGCCCACCGAGTCTGTGCTGACCAACATTTATACGAATTTTACATTAATCCCATATTCCCGACTACATCCCCACCATTCTCCTACCAGCTACCTACACTCAGATAAATTGACCATTGTAAATTGCCCCATCAACCTGCAAGCCTTTGGCTGTGGGAGAAAACCGGAGCACCCGGCAGAAACCCACGCAGACAGAGGGACAACTTGCAAACTCCACACAGGCAGTACCCAGAACTGAACCCGGGTCGCTGGAGCTGTGAGGCTGCGGTGCTAACCACTACGCCGCCCAAATGTGCAATGCGTATTGTGCAATGAGATAGGAATAATTAATGACCTCATAGTTAAGGCACCCTTAGGTAGCAGCAATCACAATATGATTGAATTTTACATTCAGTTTGAGGGAGAGAAGAGTGGGTCCAAGACTAGTATTTTAAACTTAAATAAGGGCAATTATGAGGGCATGAAAGCAGAGCTAGCTAAAGTGATCTGGCAAATCAGGTTAAGGGATAGGTCAATAGAGATGCGGTGGCTGACATTTAAGGGGATATTTCAGCATACACAGAATAGATACATTTCAACAAGAAAGAAAAATTCCAAGGGTGGGACCCACCATCCGTGGTGAACTAAAATATTTAAAGATAGTATCAAACATAAAGAAAAAGCCTATAATTATGCAAAGATGGGAGGCAGGTTAGGAGATTGGACAGAATATAAAAAACAGCAAAGAAGGACTAAAAGATTGATAAGGAAGGTAAAATTAGAGTACGAGAGAAAGATAGCTAGAAATATAAAGACAGATAGTAAGTGTTTCTATAGATATTTAAAAAAGAAAAGAGTTAACAAAGTAAGCATTGGTCCTATAAAAAAAAAGAGTCTGGGGAATTAATAATGGATAATAAGGCGATGACAGATGAATTGAACAGATATTTTGCATTGGTCTTCACTATTGAGGATACAAGTAGCATCCCAGTATTAGCTGTATGTCAGGAAATGGAAGGCAGGGAGGAACTCAAGAAAATTACAATCACCAGGGAAGTGGTACTGAAGAAACTGTTGGAGCTGCGGGCTGACAATCCCTGGATCCTGATGGACTTCATCCTTGGGTGTTAAAAGAAATGGCTAGTGAGACAGTTGATGCATTTGTTTTAATTTTCCAAAATTCCCTAGATTCGGGACAGGTTCCTTTAGATTGGAAAACAGCAAATGTAACTCCTTTATTCAAAAAGGGAGGGAGACAGAAAGCAAGAAACTACAAGCTTAACATCTATCTTGGGGAAAATGCTAGAAGCTATTAAAGATGTTATAGCAGGGCATTTAGAAAAATTCAAGGCAATCAGGCAGAGTCAACATGGTTTTGTGAAAAGGAAATCATGTTTAACCAATTTATTGGAGTTCTTTGAGAGAGTTACATGTGCTGTGGATAAAGGGGAACCGGTGGATGTATTGTACTTAGATTTCCAGAAGGCATTTGATAAAGTTCCACATCAAAGGTTATTGCAGAAAATAAAAGCTCATGGCATAGGGTGTAACATATTGGCATGGAGAGAAGATTGGTTAGCTGACACGAAACAGAGAGTAGGCATAAATGGGTCATTTTCTGGTTGGCAAGATCTAATGAGTGGTGTGCCACAGGGATCTGTGCTGGGGCCTCAACTTTTTACAATTTATGTAAATGACTTAGATGAAGGGACCGAAAGCATGGTTGCTAAATTTGCGATGACACAAAGATAGGTTGGAAAGTAAGTTGTGAAGAGGATATAAGGAGGCTACAAAGGGATATAGATAGATTAAGTGAGTAGGCAAAGACCTGGCAAATGGAGTATAATGTGGGAAAGTGGGAAAGTGGGAAATTGTCCACTTTGGCAGGAAGAATAAAAAAGCATATTATCTAAATGGTGAGAGATTGTGGAGCTCTGAGATGCAGAAGGATCTGGATGTCCTAGTGCATGAATCGCAAAAGGTTAGTATGCAGGTACAGCATGTAATTAGGAAAGCTATTAGAATGTTATCGTTTATCACAAGGGGAATTGAATAAAAAAGTAGGGAGGTTATGCTTCAGCCATATGGGGCATTGGTGAGACCTGTGTACAGTACTGGTCTGGAGTACTGTGTACAGTACTGGTCTCCTGATTTAAGGAAGGATGTAAATGCATGGGAGGCAGTACAGAGAAGGTGTACTAGACCAATACCTGGAATGGTTGGGCTGTCTTACGAGGAAAGATTGGAAAGGCTAGACTTGTATCCGTTGGAATTTAGAAGAGCAAGAGGTGACTTGATTGAAACATAAGATCCTGAGGGGTCTTGACAGGGTGGATGTGGAAAGGATATTTCCCCTTGTGGGAGAATCTAGAACTAGGGGTCACTGTTTAAAAATAAGGAGTTGCCCATTTAAGACAGAGATGAGGAGAATTATTTTCTCTCAGAGGGTCGTGAGTTTTTGGAATTCTCTTCCTCGATAGGCAGTGGAAGCAGAGTCTTTGAATAATTTTAAGACAGAAGTAGATAGATTCATGATAAGCAAGGGGATGGAAGGTTATTAGGGGTAGGTGGGAATGTGGAGTAATCAGTTCAGCCAAGAACATATTGAATGGCGGAGGAGGCTTGAGGGGTCGAGTGGCCAACTCCTGCTCCTAATTCCTATGTTCGTATCATCAGCAAACTGTCTCTTTGTCCAAGTCATTCATATAGATTGTGTACAGGGCCCAGGGATGGATTAATGTTTGTGTTTCTATGACCCAGGAGAGGATTAACGTTCGAGTTTACAGCACACAGAGGTGGATTGAGAGGACCCAAGGATGGATTAATGTTCGGCTTTACAGGACGGAATTAATACTCGGATTTACAGTGCCCAGGGGTGGATTAATGCTCAGATTTACAGGGCACAGGGGTGGATTAATGCTCGGGTTTCCAGGATCCAGGGGTGGATTAACGCTCGGACTTACAGGGCCCAGGGGTAGATTAACGCTCGGATTTACAGCGCCCAGGGGTAGATTAACGCTCGGGTTTGTACAGCATGTGGTAGATTAAGGTCCAACTCTAAGTTTTAGACTATGCCCACTAGAACTAAATCGAAATTGAGGAGAGAAGGTGGCATAGTGGTAATGTCATTGAACTAGTAATCTCTCCTAATTTAACCCTCAGAGTCCATGCATCATCCAGATAATTCCACACTGCACTCCCTCCAAGACCAATATATCTTCCTAAGGTGTGGTGCTCAGAACTGAACACAGTGCTCCAGGTGTGGGGTAATCAGGATTCTATGTATCTCAGTGCTTTTCCAATCACATTGATACCTGAAATTGTTTCTCACAGACAGAACAGACAAACCTTTCTCCTTCCCACATTCAAATCCGGTGATATTCAGGTCCTGATGAATCGAGTGACTGTCAGACCATATCATGATGCTTGGTTTGAGTTTGTTGTGTGTAAAGCCTCCCTTTCTAATACCCTGTAAAAGGAGTTTACAGAAGCCATCACCGTCAGTCCAGGACAGAAATTCACAATATTCTCTCCTGCTTCCTGGTCCAGGATGGCCGTACATGTGCCCTATTGTATATTGCACCCTAGAAAGATGGCATCCTGGGAAGGCATCAGCAACACACCTGAAAGTGTCCTGGAATTGTTTGATGGGAGCTTTACTCTGTATCTAACCCGTGGTACACCTGCCCTGGGAATGTGTGATGCAACAGTGCAGTGGTTCAAGCAGACCCAGCCTCACCTTCTCAATGGACAACTGGAGATTGACAATATATGCTGGTCTTACTCGTGATGCCCATATCCCAAGAATGAAATCTGTACATGTAAAATGGATTAAAAGCCTCTACATAAGGTCTTAAGTGGGGATGTTCACTGATGATTGCACTCGTGACTCTTCAGATACTGAAGCATTCCATGTCCAGATGCAGCAAGACCTGGACAACATTCAGGCTTGGGCTGATAAGTGGCAAGTAACATTTGTGCCACACAAGTGCCAGGCAATCACAATCTCCAACAAGAGAGAATCTAACCATCTCCATTTGACGTTCAATGGCATCACTGAATTCCCCTCTACCAACATGCTGGGGATTACCATTGACCAGAAACTGAACTGGAGTAGCCATATAAATACTGTGGCAGCAAGAGCAAGTCAGAGGCTGGGAATTCTGTGGCGAGTAACCCACCTCCTGACTCCCCAAAGCCTGTCCATCATCTACAAGGCATAAGTCAGGAGTTAATTGGAATACTCTCCACTTGCCTGGATGGGTGCAGCTCCAACAACACTCAAGAAGCTCAACACCATCCAGGACAAAGCAGCCCGCTTGATCGGCACTCCATTTACCACCTTTAACGTTCACTCCCTCCACCACTGATGCACAGTGGCAGCAGTGTGTACCCTGTACAAGATGCACTGCAGCAACTCACCAAGGCTCTTTCAACAGTACCTTCTAAACCCACGACCTCTTCCACCTATAAGGACGACCACTTCCACCCATAAGGACAGCAGATGCATGGGAGCATCACCACCTGCAAGTTC
This sequence comes from Heterodontus francisci, assembly GCF_036365525.1. Taxonomy (NCBI): domain Eukaryota; kingdom Metazoa; phylum Chordata; class Chondrichthyes; order Heterodontiformes; family Heterodontidae; genus Heterodontus; species Heterodontus francisci. Next base: position 138,190,968 of record NC_090377.1, on the reverse strand, counting down.
CCTTCCAAGCCACACACCATCCTGACTTGTAAATGTACCGCCATTCCTTCACTGTCGCTGGATCAAACTTCTGCAACTCCCTTCCAAACAGCACAGCGGATGTACCTACAACACATTGATTGCAGCGGTTCAAGTAGGCAGCTCAACACCACCTTCTCAAGGGCACTTGGAGATGGGTAACAAATGCCAGCCTTGGCACTGGCGCCCACATCCCATGAAACGAATAAATTATTCCAGGTGCGGTCTCACCAAATCCCGTACAATTGTAGCAAGACGTCTTTAATCTTGGACTCCAATCTGCTTGCAATAAAGACCCAATTGCCATTTGCCTTCCCAATTGCTCGCTGTACCTGCATGCTAACTTTTTATGTTCTTGTACAAGTACACCCAAGTCTCTTCGAACATCAATATTGACAAGATCAACACCTTTTTAAAAAATTCCACTTTTCTATTCTTACGACCAATGTAAATAATCTCACACTTCCCCACGTTATACTCCATCTGCCACTTTATTGCCCACTCACTTAACCTTTCTATATCTTTGTGTCCTCCTCACAGCTTACATTCCCACCTAGCTTTGTACTGTCAGCAAACCTAGATACATTACTCTCGGTCTCTTCATCTGTCATTAATATAGATTGTATACGGGGACCAGAGGTGGATTCATTCTCGGGTTTACAGGGCCCGGGGCGGATTAATGCTCGGGTTTGCAGGGCCCGGGGTGGATTAATGAAAGGTCTGGCTTTATGTTTTGGACAAGGGGAGGCAGTGGTGTCGTGGTTACGTCACTGGACTAGTAATCCAAAGGCCCAGGCAAATGCCCTGGGGAAACAGGTTCGAATCCCACCACGCTTTAAATTCAAGTAATTAATTTAAAAACTGGAATTGAAAGTTAGTCTCAGTGCTAATGGTGTCATGAAACTATCATTGATTGTTGTAAAAACCCATCTGGTTCACTAATATCCTTGAGGGAAGGAAATCTGCTGTCCTAACCTGGTCTGGCTGACATGTGACTCCAGGCCCATACTCTTAACGGCCCTCTGAAACAGCTTAGTAAGCCATTCAGTTGTCAAGGGCAATTAGGGATGGGCACAAATGATGATCTTGCCAGTGACACCCAGATCCCATGAAAGAATTTTTAAAAATTCCCCAACGATAGAGTAGGTAGAGAGAAACTATTTCCAATCAGTTGCAATACCTGGAAAACTTGGATCAAATCACCTCTTTATCATCCAAATTCCAGGGAATACGATGCTCATTAATGCAGATGATGCATTCTGGCAGAAGGGATGGGAAAGGTAATTATATACTTAATGGCATAGTTCTAAACAGTGTGCATGGACAGAGGAACCTGGGGATTCAAGTGCATAGATTATTGAAGGTGGAAGGACATATTGAGAAAATAGTTTGCAAAAAGCAAATAGAGATATTGAATGCAAAAGCAAGGAAGTTATGTTTAATCTTTATAAAGTTCTGGTGAGGCCACAACTAGAGTACTGCATCCAGTTCTGGTCCACTTTAGGAAAGATATGAAGGTACTGGAGAAGCTGCGGAGGTTCTCCTTGGAGCAAAGGAGATTGTGCGGAGACCTAGTACCAAATGAGTTTTTTTTTTATTCGTTCGTGGGATGTGGGTGGCGCTGGCTAAGCCAGCATTTATTGCCCATCCCTAATTAACCTCGAGAAGGTGGTGGTGAGCTGCCTTCTTGAACTGCTGCAGTCCTTGGGGTGTAGATACACCAACGGTGCTGTTCAGAAAGGAGCTCCAGGATTTTGACCCAGGAACAGTGAAGGAATGGCCATATAGTTCCAAGTCCTTCTAGGTGGTAGAGGTCACAAATTTGGAAGGTGCTGTCGAAGCAGCCTGGGTGAGTTGCTGCAGTGCATCCTTGTAGATGTTACACACTGCTGCCGCTGCCTGTCTGTGGTGCAGGGAGTGAATGTTGAAGATGGTGGATGGGGTGCCAATCAAGTGGGCTGCTTTATCCTAGATGGTGTCAACCTTCTTGAGAGTTGCTGGAGCTGCACTCACCCAGGCAAGTGGAGAGTATTCGATCACACTCCTGACTTGTGCCTGGTCGATGGTGACCAAGCTTTGGGGAGACAGGAGGTTACTTGCTTCAAAATTCCCAGCCTCTGACCTGCTCTTGGAGCCACAGCATTTATGTGGCTAGTCCAGTTCAGCTTCTGGTCAAAAGATCTACAGAACCATAGAAAGGTTATGGCACAGAAAGAGGCCATTCAGCCTATCGTGTTCGCGACCTCTGAAAAATAACTAGCCGCCCAATCAAATCCCTTCTTCCAGCACTTGGTCTGTAGCCTTGCAGGTTACAGCACTTCAGGTGCATGTCCAAGTACCTTTTAAATGAGTTGAAGGTTTCTGCCTCCACCACCGTTCTGGATTGTGAATTCCAGACACCCACCATCCTCTGGGTGAAAAAGTTTTTCCTCATGTCCCCTCTAATTCATCTATCAATTACCTTAAATCTGTGCCCCCTGGTAATTGACCTCTCCTTTAGTCTACTCTAGGCCCCTCATAATTTTGTACATCTCAGTGGTATCCCCAAGGATATTGACAATGGGAGATTCAACAATTGTAATGCCATTGAACATCAGGGGAGATGATCAGAGTCTCTCTTGTTTGAAATGATCATTCCTGGCACTTGTTTGGTGTGAATGTTACTTATCAGCCCAAGCCTGGATATTGTCCAGGTCATGCTGCATATTGACATTGCGCAATCATCAAACATCCCCACATATGACATTATGATGGAGGGAAGGTCATTGATGAAGCAGCTGGTTGGGCCTAGGACTCTACCCTGCAGTGATGGAACTGAGATGATTGACCTCCAAAAACCGCAACCATCTTCCTTTCTGCTAGGTACGATTCCAACCAGTGGAGAGTTTTCCGCCTGCTTCCCATTGACTCAGGTTTTGCTATGGGTCCTTAATGCCACACCCGGTCAAATGCTGCCTTGATATCAAGGGCAGTCACTCTCACCTCACCTCCGGAGTTCAGCTCTTTTGTCCATGTTTGAACCAAGGCTGTAATGAGGTCAGGAGCTGAGTGGCCCTGGCGGAACCCAAACTGAGCATCAATGAACAGATAATTGCTAAGCAAGTGCTGCTTTATAGCACTGTCAACGACCCCTTCCATCACTTTGCTGATGATCGAAAGTAGACTGATAGGGCGGTAATTGGCCGGGTTGGACATGTCCTGATTTTTGTGCATCGTATATACCTGGGCAATTTTCCAAATTGCTGGGTAGATGTCAGTGTTGTAGCTGTACTGGAACAGCGTCGCTAGGGGCGCGGCAAGTTCTGGAGCACAAGTCTTCAGTACTATTGCCAGAATGTTGTCAGAACCCATAGCCTTTGCAGTATCCAGTGCCTTCAGCCGCTTCCCGAATTGGATTGGTTGAAGACTGGCATATGTGATGTTGGGGACCTCAGGGGGAGGCCGAGATGGATCATCCACTCGACACTTCTGGCTGAAGATGGATGAAAATATTTCAGCCTTATCTTTTGCACTGATATGCTTCTGCCCCATCATTGTGGAGCCTCCTCCTCTAGTTAGTTGGTTAATTGTCCACCACCATCCACGACTGGATGTGGCAGGACTGCAGAGCTTGGATCTGACCCATTGGTTGTGAGATTGCTCAGCTCTGTCTATTGCATACTGCTTCTGCTGTTTGGCGTGCAAGTAGTCCCGTGTTGTAGCTTCACCAGGCTGACACCTCATTTTGAGGTATGTCTGGTGCTGCTCCTGCACTCTTCATTGAACCAGGGTTGGTCCTCGGCTTGATGGTAATGGTAGATATGCCGGGTCATGAGGTTACAGATTGTGGTTGAATACAATTTTGCTGCTGATGGCCCACAGTGCCTCTTGGATGCCCAGTTTTGCATTGCCTGATCTGTTCAAAATCTATCCCATTTAGCATGGTGGTAGTGCCACACAACACGATGGAGGGTATTCTCATTATGAAGATGGGACTTTGTCTCCACAAGGACTGTGCGGTGAACACTTCACCAATACCGTCATGGACAGATGTATCTGCAGCAGGTCGATTGGTGAGGACGAGATCAGGTAGGTTTGTCCCTCTTGTTGGTTCCCTCACCCCCTGCCGCAGACCCAGTCTAGCAGCTATGTCCTTTAAGACTTGGCCAGCTCGTTCAGTAGTAATGCTACCAAACCACACTTGGTGATGGACATTGAATCCCCCACCCAGAGTACTTTCTGTGCCCTTGCTACCCTCAATCTTGTTCCAATTGGTGTTCAACACGGAGAAGCACAGATTCATCAGCCGAGGGGGGCGGTAGGTGATAATCAGCTGGAGGTTGCCTTGCCCATGTTCGACCTGATGCCATGAGACTTCATGGGGTCCACAGTCAATATTGAGGACTCCCAGGGCAACTCACACCTGACTGTATACCACCGTGCCACCACCTCTGGTGGGTTTGTCTTGCCGCTGTGAGAAGACATACCCAGGGATGGGGATTTTAATGTCTGGGACATTGTCTGCAAGGTATGATTCTGTGAGTATGACTATGTCAGGTTGTTGCTTGACTAGGCTGTGGGACAACTTTCCCAATTTTGGCACAAGCCCCCAGATGTTGGTAAGGAAGACTTTGCAGGGCCAACAGGGCTGGATTTGTTGTTGCTGTTTCCAGTGCCTCGGTCGATGTCGGGTGGTTTCACTCCTTTTCTTAGACTTTAGATAAGGTAGACAAAGAAACGTTGTTCCCGTTAGCTGATTGGACAAGGACTAGGGAACACAGATTAAGATTTTGGGCAAGAGATACAGGAGGGATATGAGAAAGAAGTTTTTTACGCAGCGAGTGATAATGACCTGGAACTCGCTGGCTATGAGGGCGGTGGGAGCTGAGAAGATCAATAACTTCAAGAGGAAATTGGATGGGCATTTGAGGGAAATAAACCTGTAGGGCTACGGGGATGGAGCAGGGAATTAGACTGGCTGGATTGCTCTGCAGAGAACCGGCATGGAATTAAAAAGCTGAATTCCGTCCTTCTGTGCTGTAATGACTATGACTCACTTGCGTAATTTCTCCTCATAATTTAACCTTTGGCGTCCAGGGATCATTCAGGTAAAGCTGCACTGAACTAACTCCAACGCCAATATATTCTTCCCAAGGACTGAACACAGTACTCCAAGTGTGGTCTAACCAGGGTTTTGTGCATTACAGTACTTTTCCAGTCACACTGATAACTGAAATCTTTCCCCACAGACAGAACAAGCAAACCTTTTTTCTTCCAAGTTCAAAGGCCGCTGATATTCAGGTTCTGATGAATCAAGTAACTGTGTCAGATCTCGATGGGATGTTTGTTTTGAATTTGCTGTGTGTAAATCCTCCTGTTTTAAGGACCTGTAAAAGGAGTTTACAAAAGCTGTCACTGATAGTCCAGGCCAGAAATTCAAAGAGAGACATTTTAATTTGATTTAGCCAAGTTTCGTTGGTAGTTTTTGTTAGAGCATATTACGGTGCCCTTCCCTTTAAGCTACTGCTGCAAATAAAGATCGATACAGGTGGTCAGGGACTGATTTCTGCATCCAACACCCACCCACATACAAACTGGCTCTTAATTGGTGTGTCTGTGTTTATCGACTCAATTCTCTAAGCAACGTCTGCAATAAACAAAAGCAAAAGACTGCAGATGCTGGAAATCTGAAATAAAAGGAGAACATCTGTGGAGAGAGAAACTGCGTTAATGTTTCAGGCTCTTCGAGCCACCACAGCCTGTAGCCTGGAACTTGGAGTGGGAGGAGAAGAACAAAGAGAGCAATATAGCCTGACACTCACAGCAACCTACAATCCACCTACATTACCAGGATAGGGAGACAGAGTTTAGAAGCACTAACCAACACAACTCCAGCAACACATCCCAGGAGGAAAAGGGAGAGCAATGTGTGTGCCTGACCTGATATCCCCCTTCCCAGGCCTGTCAGTCAAACCCCAACTCCTCCCAGTCTACAGCTCAGCCTAGCAGCTTGCAGCATCCTGCACCTTGAGCCAGCCCTGCCCAGGTGTGGTACAGTCCAAGGGGAGTCTTTGTGGAACCAGGGAGTTGGAGAGCGGGGACCTCCTGCCCTCTGTTGTGTCCCAAATGGCTCCTCCCCCACTTCCCCCCAGGCCCTTTTATAACTGAGCTAAGTTTCCTTTAAAGTTTTGCCACAGAACCATAGAAATATTATGCCACAGAAAAAGGCCATATAGCCCACCCGTGTCTGTGCCAGCTGAAATAAACTAGCCACCCAATCAAATCCCACCTTCCATCACCTGGTCTATAGCCTTGCAGGTTACAGCACTTCAGATGCATGTCCAGGTACCTTTTCAATGAATTGAGGGTTTCTGCCTCCACCACCAATCTGGGCAGTGAATTCCAGACACTCACCGTCCTCTGGTTGAAAAAGATTTTCCCCATGTCCCCTCTAATCCTTCTACCAATCACCTTGGTAATTGACATCTCCGCTAGGGGAAACAGGTCCTTCCTGTCTACTCTATCTAGGCCCTTCATAATTTTGTACACCTCTATTAAGTCACCCGTCAGTTTCCTCTGTTCTAAGGAAAACAACCATAGCCTTAGCAACATTCTTGTAAATTTCCTCGGTACTCTTTCCGGAGCTATTATGTCCTTCCTGTAATGTGATGACCAGAACTGTACACATTACTCCAGCTGTGGCATAACCAACATTTTGTACAGTTCCAACATTACATCCCTGTTTTTGTATTCTATACCTCAGCCTGTAAATGAAAGCATTCCATATGCCTTCTTAACCACTTTATCTACCTGTCCTGCCACCTTCAGGGACCTGTGGACATGTACTCCAAGGTCTCTCACTTCTTCTACCCCTGTCAATATTGTGTATTCCCTCGCTTTGCTTGCCCTTCCCAAATGCAATACTCCACACTTCCTCTGTACTGAATTCCATTTGCCCTTTGCTGTTACAGTTTATTAATCCTTAGTTCATTAAAAAGAGCTGGAAAGTTGGAGGCCGTTAACGCAGGCCTGTCACTGGCTGAAGTCCCACAGGGTTCTGATGAAGGGTCACTGACCTGAAACGTTAACTCTGCTTCTCTCTGCACAGATGCTGCTGAGTATTTCCAGCACTTTTTGTTCCTGTTTCTGAAGCCCGACAGCTGTTGCCCGGCTCAATGCAACCGCAAGACCGTGAGTTTCTTGTTCGGGGTGTTTCTAAAGCGCAACCTCCAACTCCACCACTTACCGGCTGCAGATGCCAGCGGACCGCGCATGCTCCAAACACTGTTTGCCACCGCGCATGCTCCAAACACTTTGCCACCGCGCATGCTCCAAGCACTGTTTGGCACCGCGCATGCTCCAAACACTTTGGCACCGCGCATGCTCCAAGCACTGTTTGGCACCGCGCATGCTCCAAACACCGGCACTGTTGTGTGAAAAGGGAACATTGTGCTCCGTGGAAAATGTTGGGTAAAAGCCATTGAAGGACACCATACCGAGAGGGGGAGCGAGCGGGTGGGCGTGGGGAAGAGAAGCGGCGATTCAGGGGGTTTTGGTTGTAATTTCCTTTTTTGTGTCAAATTGAGTAGCGCCATCTTTATTGCTGGCAGTTGCCTGTGATACTAAGAAGGTTGTATTGAAGAAATTAATGGACTGAAGGTTGATAAGTTCCCAGGACCTGATATTTTACAGCCCAGAGTGTTGAAAGAGGTATGGAGATAGTAGATGCATTGGTGATCATCTTCCAAAACTCTACAGATTCTGCAGATTGAAAGGTAGCAAATATCACCCCACTATTTAAGAAGGGAGGGAGACAGAAAACAGGGCATTACAGACCTGTTAACATTACATCAGTCGTCGGAAAAATGCTAGAGTCTATTCTGAAGGATGTGATAAATGGACACTTGGATAATAATGATCAGATTGGCATAGTCAACATGGATTGATGAATGGGAAATCACGTTTGACCAACCTGTTGGAGTTTTTTGAGGACGTTACTAACAGAATTAATAAAGGGGAATCAGAGGACGTGGCATACTTGGATTTTCAGAAGGCTTTTGATAAAGTTGATTGAGTGGTAGGCGACAGAGAGTGGGGATAATGGGTAAGTACTCCGATTGGATGTAACTAGTGGTGTCCCACAGGGATCTGTGTTGGGGCCTCAATTATTCACATTATTCATTAATGACTTGGATGATGGCATAGTAAGTCATATATCCAAATTTGCTGATGATACAAAGTTAGGCGGCATTGTAGGCAGTCTAGATGATAGCATAAAATTGCAAAGAGATATTGACAGACCAGGTGAGTGGGCAAAACTGAGGCAGATGGATTTCAATGCGGGCAAGTGTGAGGTTATCCATTTTGGACCAAACAGGATAGAGCAGGGTACTTTCTAAATGGGAAGAGGTTAAGTCCAAAGAGACTTGGGGGTTCAGGTGCATAGATCTTTAAAATGCCATGAGCAAGTGCAGAAAATAATCAAAAAGGCTAATGGAATGCTAGCCTTTATATCTGGAGGATTGGAGTATAAAGACACAGAGGTTATGCTGCAGCTGTACAAAACCCTGGTTAGACCCCACTTGGAGTACAGTGAGCAGTTCTGGGATCACACCTTAGGGAGGATATATTGGCCTTGGAGGGAGTGCAACGTAGGTTTACAAGAATGATACCTTGACTACAGGGGTTGTTACGAGGAGAGATTACACAAATTAGGCCTGGTTTCGCTAGAATTTAGAAGGTTAAGGGGTGATCTGATTGAAGTCTTCAGGATATTAACAGGAAAAGACAGGCTAGATAAAGATAAACTATTTCCACTGGTTGGAGATTCTAAAACTAGAGGGCAAAGTCTAAAAATCAGGACCAGACCTAGAGAGATGTTAGGGAGCACTTCTTCACACAAAGGCTGGTAGAGGTTTGGAACTCTCTCCCACAGACAGCAGTTGAAGCTAGAACAGTTGTTAATTTTAAATCTGAGATAGATAGATTTTTGTTAAGCAAAGATATTAAGGGATATGGAGTTAGGCCGCGGATCAGCCATGATCTCGTTGAATGTCGGGACAGGCTTGAGGGGCTGAATGGCCTACTCCTGTTCCTATCTTCCTATAATATTCGCAGATGTCGCAAAATTAGATGGGAATGTGTGTTGTGAGGAACATGCAAAGTGGCTTCAAGGGGATTTGGATAGACGTAGTGAGTGGGCAAGAACGTGGCAGATGGAATATAATGTGGAAAAATGTGAGGTTGTCCATTTTGGTAGGAGAAACAGATGTGCAGAGTACTTCGTAAATGGTAAGATATTAGAAAGTATAGATGTACAAAGGGACCTGGGTGTCCTTGTCAATAAGTCACTGAAAGCTAACATGCAGGTGTAGAAAGCAATTAAGGCTAATGGTATGTTAGTCTTTATCGCAAGAGGATTTGAATACAGGAGCAGTGAAGTCTTTCTTCAATTGTATAGAACCTTGGTTAGACCACACCTGGAGTACTATGTTCAGTTTTGGTCCCCTTTCCTTAGGAAGGATATCATTGCCATAGAGGGAGTGCAACGAAGGTTCACCAGACTTGTTCCCTATGAAGAGAGATTGGGGAAATTGGGCCTGTATTCTCTAGAGTTTCGAAAGATGAGAGGTGATCTCATTGAAACCTACAAAATACTTAAAGGAATAGACAGGGTAGATGCAGGTAAGATGTTTCCCCTGTTTGGGGAGTCTAGAACCAGGGGATACAATTTCAAAATAAGGGGGAAGCCACTTAGGACCGAGATGAGGAGAAATTTCTTTACTCAGAGTGTTGTTAATCTTTTGGAATTCTCTACCCCAGAGGGCTGTGGAAGCTCAGTCATTGAGTATGTTTAAAGTAGAGATTGACAGATTTCTAAATACCAATGACATAAAGGGATAAAGGGATAGTGCTGTATCTCTAAAGAGCAGGAAAAAGGTATTGAGTGAATGATCAGCCGTGATCATATTGAATGGCGGAGCAGGCTGAATGGCTTACTGAGCTGAATGGCCTCCTTCTGTGCTGTACCCTTCTTTAATTGTGTGTTTCTCAATGCCACTGCTGCTGCCTTCACAGTCATTCTGCCATCTTACAACCCATTACAGCCAAATACACTTTCCTCACTCTTGTCCTTGCCTTTTGACCTCATGACACTGAGGAAATCCAGCGAGAAGTTTTCTTGTCATTTCTATCACTGGATTTGGAACCAGACCTGCTGAATGACATTTTAAATGGTGCCAACATTTCACTGCAGCTCAGCTCAACAAAAAAATTCACTGTTATCATCGACCTGTTAGGTATCTTCTTTACAACCTTAGCTGCTCATAGCTCTGCTTTCTTCACATTGAAAACCAGTGAAAATCTATGCACCATCTCAAATCTAAGCAATATGTAACAGATTGGAAAGAGAGTGCAACTGTGGATAATTGCTAATAGGAACAACTCTTGCACATGTATTCAGTATCTGGAAGAAGCAGGAAGATGAGATCCTAGTACATATTTATCTTGTTATCTGCAAAACCCATCACTTACCAATGTCCTCCATCTTTCATTCCCACTTGCTGCTTTCAAGGGGAAACTGGGTTTCACGAATTTGGTTTGCATCAAGCAATTTACCTGGGAGCTGGAGGAGCGGAGGGAGCTGGATGTGCGGAAGGAGCTGGAGGAAAAGCAGTGACAGAAGCAGAGGAGATGCTACATGAAACTAGTAGAATTTGATGTGTGCCAGTTGTTTCCATTGATGTATTATGGCCGTGCATTGCCTTGCACGTTTCACAGCAGCTGCATTGATTAGCTTGGTGTGTTTTGGAAATTAAAACTTGTTCATCCACAGCTTGTGGTACCATTTCACCTCAGTGCCCATTTCATGTCCATGCCTACATCTGTCAGTGCTGTCATTGGCTGAACAAGTCTTTTATGTTTGAACTAAGCATGTCATTTGTGTGAACTAGTCTTCGACAAAAGTAGCTTGAAGTGAAGAAATAGGGAAAGCAGAGTGGGTCAGCTAACATGCAGTCTTCTAAAGCAGATTCCCTGGTGGTCCAGTGCTTAGGATTCAGTGCTTTCACCACCTTGGCTCGGGTTTGTTTCCCAGTCAGAGAAAGAAACTTTCTTGCTGTCGTATGAACTGTCACAATTAACAAGACTTCTTTACTGAATAAAAGCAGACAATGTCCTACAGGCCAGGCAGCATCAGTATATGGTCAATGAGGTTAACGTGCTCCATGTGGTCTACATGGATTTTAGCAAGGCTTTGGTTCAGGTCCCACATGGCAAAAAAAATTAAAGGCGCGTGTGATATATGGGAAAGTAGCAAGTTTGACAGGAGCAAAGGGTAAAATGGTTGTATTTGTGATGATTGGGCTGTTTTCTGTGGTGTTCTGCAGGGGTCAGTACTTGGTCTCCTGCTGTTCTTTTTCATTCATTGGATGTGGGCATCGCTGGCCAGGCCAGCATTTATTGCTCATCCCTAATTGACCTTGAGAAGGTGATGGTGAGCTGCCTTCTTGAACCGTTGCAGTCCATGTGGGATAGGTACACCCACAGTGCTGTTAGAACAAAGAACAGTGCAGCACAGGAACAGGCCATTCGGCCCTCCAAGGCTGCGCCAATCTTGATGCCTGTCTAAACTAAAACCTTCTGCACTTCCGGGGTGCATATCCCTCTATTCCCATCCTATTCATGTATTTGTTAAGATGTCTCTTAAACGTCGCTATGGTACCTGCTTCCACCACCTCCCCCGGCAGCAAGTTCCAGGCACTCACCACCCTCTATGTAAAAAAAACTTGCCTCGCACATCCCCTCTAAACTTTGCCCCTCGCACCTTAAACCTATGTCCCCTAGTAACTGACTCTTCCACCCTGGGAAAAAGCTTCTGACTCTCCACTCTGTCCATGCCACTCATAACTTTGTAAACCTCTATCATGTCGCCCCTCCACCTCCATCGTTCCAGTGAAAACAATCTGAGTTTATCCAACCTCTCCTCATAGCTAATACCCTCCAGACCAGGCAACATCCTGGTGAACCTCTTCTGTACCCTCTCCAAAGCCTCCACATCCTTCTGGTAGTGTGGCGACCAGAATTGCATGCAATATTCCAAGTGTGGCCTAACTAAGGTTCCGTACAGCTGCAACATGACTTGCCAATTTTTATACTCTATGCACCGACCGATGAAGGCAAGCATGCCATATGCCTTCTTGACTACCTTATCCATCTGTGTTGCCACTTTCAGTGATCTGTGGACTTGTGCGCCCAGAAAGGAAGGGAGTTCCAGGATTCTGACCCAGCGACAGTGAAGGAACGGCGATATAGTTCCAAGTCAGGATGGTGTGTGACTTGGAGGGGAACTTGCAGGTGGTGGTGTTCCCATGCATTTGCTGCCCTTGTCCTTCTAGTTGGTAGAGGTCGCGGGTTTGGAAGGTGCTGTCTTAGGAGGCCTGGTGCATTGCTGCAGTGCATCTTGTAGATGGTACACACTGCTGCCACTGTGCGTCAGTGGTGGAGGATGTGAATGTTTGTAGATGGGGTGCCAGTCAAGTGGGCTGCTTTGTCCTGGATGGTGTCGAGCTTCTTGAGTGTTGTTTGAGCTGCACCCATCCAGGCAAGTGGAGAGTATTCCATCACACTCCTGACTTGTGCCTTGTAGATGGTGGACAGGCTTTGGGGAGTCAGGAGGTGAGTTACTCACCACAGGATTCCTAGCCTCTGACCTGCTCTTGTAGCCATGGTATTTATATGGCTACTCCAGTTCAGTTTCTGGTCAATGGTAGCCCCTGGGATGTTGATAGTGGGGGATTCAGCAATGGTAATGCCATGAATGTCATGGGGAGATGGTTAGATTCTCTCTTGTTGGAGATGGTCATTGCCTGGCACTTGTGTGGCGCGAATGTTACTTGCCACTTATCAGCCCAAGCCTGGATATTCATGGTTATCATTAATGATTTGACTTTAAGGCAGGGGGCTAGACTAAAAAGTTTGCAAATGATACAACAATTGGCCGTGTGTTTGCTAGAGAGGAGGAAAGCTGAAGAATGCAGCAAGGTATGAATGGACTTGTAAGTTGGCCAGAAAAGCAGCAACTGTGCACAGCAAGCTCCCAAAGACAGCAATGTGACAGTGAGCTGATCATTTACTGGCTCAGGAGACTGAGAGGATTTGATTTTTTAACTGGAAGCTGAATGTAAAGATTTTGATTCGAGTCCCTGATGAACAAGGGACACAACATCCCAAATTCTATCAGGTCATCCCTCAGCCAATTCTTCCCGAGAGAAAAGAGCTTCATCATGTTCAGGATTTCCTGGATATTATACTCTCTCCATTCTGGTAAAAGTTGTGAGTGAACTTTTATTTCCCAGTCATTGAGAGACCTGGCAACAGTAGAAACAATTCCTAATGTCTGAGGGATTTCAGTTTGGACTACTTTTATTTATTCATTCATTCTCTCGATTGGTCTATAGCCCTAACCACATGACCTTGACTACTCGGTCTCTGTTTAAATGTTGCTCAGTTAAAATTTCAATCATTTTCTGCTTTGTAACATATGGGCACTTTGTCGTGAAACAGTCTCCACTCAAGAAAATATAAAAAGAGACAATCTCCTCTTGCACCTTTTTTAACCTGCTTGTTTCCTCTGTAACATTTTAATATGAACTGTACAACTAATTTGAATGACATTTGTGACAATAAAATCCCAGTCATCCCTTTGGGGAATTGAACCACATTGACACACATATTGCAAAACACTCAGACATATACACCGAGAGTGATGGAGGCCTAACGAGAGACCGACAGCCAGACAGAAAGAGTATCGTTAACTTGGCTGATTTTTGTTCCATTTCCGTATGCTTGCAGATGAATGAAAATGATAAAACTCTGGTGGGGTTGGAAGGTTGCAGGACTTTATTATTAAATTAGGATTAAACTAAATTTAAACTAAATTAGGATTAGGTCACTGGTTAAATTTTAGAAATGAACAGCTGTATAGGCAACAGGATTCGAACTTGCACAGGGAGACCCCAATGAAGCACAGAATACCAGGGGAGATAGCACGAGAGTAAGGAATAGTACATTATTAGGTGGGGTCAGAGGAAGGGAAATGGTAATAAAGTCTGAATCAGGGTTAATGTGCATGCATGTGAATGCATGGAGTGTGGTTTATAAGACTGGTGAGGTACAAGCGCAGATTGCCATATGGAAATTTGATGCTGTGGCTATAACAGAGACCTGGCTCAAAGAAGGGAGGAGTGGGTGTTAAATATTCCTGGATACAAGCTGTTCAGGAAAGATAGGAAAGGGAAAAAAGGGGGAGAGTGGTATTAAGGCGAGCATTGCAGTGCTGGAGAAAAAGGATGTCCCAGAGGGGTCGAAGACACAATCAATTTGGCTAGAGCTAATGAACAAAAAAGGTGCAGTTACATTGCTCAATGTTGTCTATAGGCCACCAGACAGTGGAAATGACATGGAGGAACAAATGTGCGAGGAAATTACAGAGAGGTGCAAAAGTTATAAATACATGAATAGGATGGGAATAGAGCGATACGGACCCCGGAAGTGCAGAAGGTTTTAGTTTCGGCAGGCATCAAGATCGGCGCAGGCTTGGAGGGCCAAATGGCCTGTTCCTGTGCTGTACTGTTCTTTAGATTAGATTAGATTAGAGATACAGCACTGAAACAGGCCCTTCGGCCCACCGAGTCTGTGCCGACCATCAACCACCCATTTATACTAATCCCATATTCCTACCAAACATCCCCACCTGTCCCTATATTTCCCTACCACCTACCTATACTAGTGACAATTTATAATGGCCAATTTACCTATCAACCTGCAAGTCTTTTGGCTTGTGGGAGGAAACCGGAGCACCCGGAGAAAACCCACGCAGACACAGGGAGAACTTGCAAACTCCACACAGGCAGTGCCCAGAATCGAACCCGGGTCCCTGGAGCTGTGAGGCTGCAGTGCTAACCACTGTGCCGCCTGTGTTATAGGGTAGTTTGAATGGGGGACTTTAATTATCCAAACATAGACTGGGATACTAGTAGTGTCAAGGGCAGTGAGGGGCAAGAGTTCCTAGAGTGTGTTCAGGAAAATTTTCTGCAACAGTATGTTGCTAGTCTAATGAGAAAGGAGGCACTGCTAGTCCTGGTTCTTGGGAATGAGGTGGGCCAAGTATCAGTAGGAAAGCATTTAGGGGATAGTGATCATTGTATCATAAGGTTTAAGCTGACTACGGAAAAGGCTAAAGAGCAATCCAGAGTACAAACAATTAACAGGGGGAAGCCAACTTCAATGGGGTAAGAATGGAACTGGGGCGAGTAAATTGGAGTCAAAAGCTGGCAGGAAAACTGGTAGTTGAACAATGGGCTACCTTCAAAGAAGAGATAGTTCGGGCACAGTCAGGTATGTTCCCTCGAAGGGGAAAGGGAGAGCGAGCAAATCCAGAGCTCCCTGGATGACAAAAGAGGTAGAGATTCAGATAGAGAAGAAAAAGTGTGCTTACGACAGATGCCAGGTAGAAAATACTATTGAGAACCAGACTGAATATAGAAGGTCCAGAGGTGAAGTGAAAAAGCAAACAAGAAAAGCAAAGAGAGAGCATGAGAAGAGACTGGCAGCTAGCATTAAAGAAAATCCCAAAGTTTTCTATAGGCATATTAATAGTAAAAGGATGGTGAAAGGAGTGGGGCCGATTAGGGACCAGAAAGGCGATTTACACATGGAGGCAGAGGGCATAGCTGAGGTATTAAAATGAATACTTTGCAACTGTCTTTACCAAGGAAGAAGATGCAACCCAGGCAATGTTGAAAGAGGAGATAAGTCAGACACGAGAGGGGGTTAAAATTGATAAAAAGGAAGTATTAGATAGGCTGTCTGTACTTAAAGTGGATAAAGCCCCAGGGTCAGATGAGATGCATCCAAGGATACAGAGAGAAGTGAGGGTGGAAATCGCAGAAGCACTGGCCATAATTTTTCAGTCTTTCTTAGAATTGGGAATGATGCCAGAGGATGGGAGAATTGCAAATTTTATACTCTTATTCAGAAAAGGGTGTAAGGATAAGCCCAGCAACTACAGGCCAATCAGTTTAACTTCGGTGGTGGGAAAACCTCAAGAAAAAATAATTCAGGACAAAATCATTGCTCACATGGGCAAATGCAAGTTAATTAAGGAAATCCAGCATGGATTTCTTAAGGGAAAATCATGTTTAACTAACTTGCTGGAGTTTGTTGAGGAGGTAACAGAGAGGGTTGATGAGGGCAACGCTGTTGATGTGGTGTACATGGACTTTCAAAAGGCGTTTGAGACAGTGCCACACAACAGACTTGTGAGCAAACTTGTAGCTCATGGGATAAAGGGACGGTAGCAACATGGATACGAAATTGGCTGAGTGACAGGCAACAAAGAGTAGTGGTTAATGGATGTTTTTCGGGCTAGAGGAAGGTTTGTAGTGAAGTTCCCCAGGGATCAGTGTTGGGACCCTTGCTTTTCCTGATATATATAATGACCTAGACCTTGGTGTACAAGGCACAATTTCAAAGTTTGCAGATGATACGAAACTTGGAAGAACTGTGAGGAGGATAGTGTAGAACTTCAAAAGGACATAGACAAGTTGGTGGAATGGGCAGACAGGTGGCAGATGAAGTTCAATGCAGAGAAATGTGAAGTGATTCATTTTTGGAGGAAGAACCTGGAGAGACAATATTCTAAAGGAGATGCAGGAGCAGAGGGACCGAGGTGTATATGTGCATAAGTCATTGAAGATGGCACAACAGGCTGAGAGCGGCTAATAAAGTATACAGTATCCTGGGCTTTATTAATAGGAGCGTAGAGTATAAGAGCAAGGAAGTTATGTTGAACCTGTATAAGACTCTAGTTCGGCCTCAGCTGGAGTATTGCTTCAAGGGGCGGCACAGTGGCGGAGTGGTTAGCACCGCAGCCTCACAGCTCCAGGGACCCGGGTTCGATTCCGGGTACTGCCTGTGTGGAGTTTGCAAGTTCTCCCTGTGTCTGCGTGGGTTTTCTCCGGGTGCTCCGGTTTCCTCCCACAAGCCAAAAGACTTGCAGGTTGATAGGTAAATTGGCCATTATAAATTGTCACTAGTATGGGTAGGTGGTAGGGAAATATAGGGACAGGTGGGGATGTTTGGTAGGAATATGGGATCAGTGTAGGATTAGTATAAAATGGGTGGTTGATGTTCGGCACAGACTCGGTGGGCCGAAGGGCCTGTTTCAGTGCTGTATCTCTAATCTAATCTAATCAAAGTTCTGGCTGCCGCACTTGAGGAAAGACGCAAGGGCATTGGAGAGAGTACAGAAAAGATTCACGAGAATGGTTCCAGAAATGAGGAATTTCAGTAATGAAGATAAATTGTGGAAGTTAAAACAGTTTTCCTTGGAGAAGGCTATGGGGTGATTTGATCGAGGTATTCAAAATCATGAGGGGTCTGGACAGAGTACACAGAGAGAAACTGTTCCCACCCATGAAAGGATCGAGAACGAGAGGGCACAGATTTAAAGTATTTGATAAGAAAAACAAAAGTGACAGGAGGGAAAAAATGTTCACGCAGTGAGTGGTTAAGGTCTGGAATGTGCTGCCTGAGAATGTGGTGGAAGCAGGTTCAATTGAAGTATTCAAAAGAGAATTAGCCAGTTATACAAAGAACAAAGAAAATTACAGCACAGGAACAGGCCCTTCAGCCCTCCAAGCCTGCGCCGATCCAGATCCGCTATCTAAACATGTCGCCTATCTTCTAAGGGTCTGTATCTCTTTACTTCCTGCCCATTCATGTATCTGTCCAGATACATCTTAAAAGACGCGATCGTGTCCGCGTCTACCACCTCCGCTGGCAACGTGTTCCAGGGACCCACCACCCTCTGCGTAAAGAACTTTCCACGCATATCCCCCCTAAACTTTTCCCCTCTCACTTTGAACTCGTGACCCCTTGTAATTGAATCCCCCACTCTGGGAAAAAGCTTCTTGCTATCCACCCTGTCTATACCTCTCATGATTTTGTACACCTCAATCAGGTCCCCCCTCAACCTCCGTCTTTCTAATGAAAATAATCCTAATCTACTCAACCTCTCTTCATAGCTAGCGCCCTCCATACCAGGCAACATCCTGGTGAACCTCCTCCGCACCCTCTCCAAAGCATCCACATCCTTTTGGTAATGTGGCGACCAGAACTGCACGCAGTATTCCAAATGTGGCCGAACCAAAGTCTTATACAACTGTAACATGACCTGCCAACTCTTGTACTCAATACCCCGTCCGATGAAGGAAAGCATGCCGTATGCCTTCTTGACCACTCTATTGACCTGCGTTGCCACCTTCAGGGAACAATGGACCTGAACACCCAAATCTCTCTGTACATTAATTTTCCCCAGGACTTTTCCATTTACTGTATAGTTCACTCTTGAATTGGATCTTCCAAAATGCATCACCTCGCATTTGCCCTGATTGAACTCCATCTGCCATTTCTCTGCCCAACTCTCCAATCTATCTATATTCTGATGTATTCTCTGACAGTCCCCTTCACTATCTGCTACTCCACCAATCTTAGTGTCGTCTGCAAACTTGCTAATCAGACCACCTGTACTTTCCTCCAAATCATTTATGTATATCACAAACAACAGTGGTCCCAGCACGGATCCCTGTGGAACACCACTGGTCACACGTCTCCATTTTGAGAAACTCCCTTCCACTGCTACTCTCTGTCTCCTGTTGCCCAGCCAGTTCTTTATCCATCTAGCTAGTACACCTTGGACCCCATGCGCCTTCACTTTCTCCATCAGCCTACCATGGGGAACCTTATCAAACGCCTTACTGAAGTCCATGTATATGACATCTCCAGCCCTTCCCTCATCAATCAACTTTGTCACTTCCTCAAAGAATTCTATTAAGTTGGTAAGACATGACCTTCCCTGCACAAAACCATGTTGCCTATCACTGATAAGCCCATTTTCTTCCAAATGGGAATAGATCCTATCCCTCAGTATCTTCTCCAGCAGTTTCCCTACCACTGACGTCAGGCTCACCGGTCTATAATTACCTGGATTATCCCTGCTACCCTTCTTAAACAAGGGGACAACATTAGCAATTCTCCAGTCCTCCGGGACCTCACCCGTGTTTAAGGATGCTGCAAAGATATCTGTTAAGGCCCCAGCTATTTCCTCTCTCGCTTCCCTCAGTAACCTGGGATAGATCCCATCCGGACCTGGGGACTTGTCCACCTTAATGCCTTTTCGAATACCCAACACTTCCTCCCTCCTTATGCCGACTTGACCTAGAGTAATCAAACATCTGTTCCCAACCTCAACATCCGTCATGTCCCTCTCCTCGGTGAATACTGATGCAAAGTACTCGTTTAGAATCTCACCCATTTTCTCTGACTCCACGCATAACTTTCCTCCTTTGTCCTTGAGTGGGCCAATCCTTTCTCTAGTTACCCTCTTGCTCCTTATATTTGAATAAAAGGCTTTGGGATTTTCCTTAACCCTGTTTGCTAAAGATATTTCATGACCCCTTTCAGCCCTCTTAATTGATCGTTTCAGATTGGTCCTACATTCCCGATATTCTTTCAAAGCTTCGTCTTTCTTCAGCTGCCTAGACCTTATGTATGTTTCCTTTTTCCTCTTCGCTAGTCTCACAATTTCACCTGTCATCCATGGTTCCCTAATCTTGCCATTTCTATCCCTCATTTTCACAGGAACATGTCTCTCCTGCACGCTAATCAACCTCTCTTTGAAAGCCTCCCACATATCATATGTGGATTTACCTTCAAACAGCTGCTCCCAATCTACATTCCCCAGCTCCTGCCGAATTTTGGTATAGTTGGCCTTCCCCCAATTTAGCACTCTTCCTTTAGGACCACTCTCGTCTTTGTCCATGAGTATTTTAAAACTTACGGAATTGTGATCACTATTCCCAAAGTAGTCCCCTACTGAAACTTCAACCACCTGTCCGGGCTCATTCCCCAACACCAGGTCCAGTATGGCCCCTTCCCGAGTTGGACTATTTACATATGAAAAGGAAGAATGTGCAGAGTTATGGGGAGAAGGCAGGGGAATGGAACTGAGGGAGTTGCTCTTTCAGAGAGCTGGTGCAGACATGATGGTCCGAATGGCCTCCTCCTACACTGTAACAATTTTGTGATTTATAGTCCATTACTTTAATCACTCAGAAACTTAGAAAATAGGAGCAGGAGTAGGCCATTCAGCCCTTCGAGCCTGCTCCGCCATTCATCTTACTCAAACTCTCCTCAAAGGACAACCCTCTCATCTCAGGGATCATTCGAGAGAACCTTCAGTACAGAGACTAAAAGTGTACACAGTACTTCAGGTGTGCTCTCACCAAAGCCCTATACAATGTTTCAAGACGTCCCTACTCTTGTACTTCAACCCCCTTGTAATAAAGGCCAACAGACCATTTAGAAGATTGGCTGGCTGGCAGAAAGCAGAGAGTATGCATAAATGGGTCCTTTTCTGATTGGCAGGAGGTGACAAGTGGAGTCCCGCAGAGGTCAATGCTGGGGCCTCAACTTTTAACGATTTATATCAATGACTTAGATGAAGGGAGCGATGGCATGGTAGCTAAATTTGCAGATGACATAAAGATAGGTAGGAAAATATGTTGTGAAGAGGACATAAGGAGGTTGCAGATTGATACAGATAGGTTGAGTGATTGGGCAAAATCTGGCAGATGGAGTATAATGTGCGAAAATGTGAAATTGTTCACTTTGGAAGGAAAAATAAAAAAGCAGCATATTACTTAAACGGAGAACGACTGCAGAATTCTGAGGTGCCGAGGGATCTAGCTGTTCTAGTGTGTGAGTCACAAAGTTAGTTTCCAGGTACAGGAAGCAATAAAGAAGGCTAATGGAATGCTATCCTTTATTACGAGAGGAATTGAAAATAAAAGTAAGGATGTTATGCTTCAGTTATACAGGACATTGAACAGTTTTGGTCTCTTTATTTAAGGAAGGATATAAATCTGTTGGAGGCGGTTCAGGGGATGTTTACTAGATTGATACCTGGAATGAGCAGGTTGTCTTATGAGAAAAGGTTGGACAGACTGGGCTTGTTTTCACTGGAGTTTAGAAGAGTGAGAGGAGACTTGATTGAAGTATATAAGATCCTGAACGGTCTTGACAAGGTGGATGTGGAAAGGATGGTTCCTCTTGTGGGTGAGTGCAGAACTAGGGGGCACTGTTTTACAGTTGGTGGCTGTCCTTTTAAGACAGAGATGAGGAGAAATGAGGCTGGAGCATTTCAGCTATGAAGAGAGACTGGATAGGCTAGGGTTATTTTCCTTACAGCAGAGAAGGCTGAGGGGGGACCTGATTGAGGTATACAAAATTATGAGGGGTATTGATAGGATAGATAGGAAGAAACTTTTTCCCTTAGTGGGATGATCAATAATCATGGACTTAAGGTAAGGGACAGGAGGTTTAGAGAGGATTTGAGGAAAGATTTTCACCCAGAGGGTGGTTGGAATCTGGAACACACTGCCTGAAGGGGTGGTAGAGGCAGGAACCCTCACAACATTTAACAAGTATTAATATGAGCATTTGAAACGCCATAGCATACAAGGCTACAGGCCAAGTGCTGGAAAATGGGATTAGATTAGATAGGTGCTTGATGGCCAGCACAGATACAGTGGGCCAAAGGGCCTGTTTCTGTGCTGTATAACTCTATGACTCTAAATTTCTTTTCCCTCAGAGGGTTGTGAGAATTTGGAACTCTCTACCTCAGAAGGTGGTGAAGGCAGAGGTCTATAGATTCTTGTCCGGCAACGGAATCAAAGGTTATCGGGGTAGATGGGAGTGTGGAATTCGAGACACAAACAGATCAGCCATAATCTTATTCAAGGCAGAGGCAGAAGGAAGCAGAGACAGAAAGAGAAATGGGGAAAAAGACAGGCAGACAGAGAGAAGCAGAGATGGAGAGACAGGGAGAAATTAACTCTCCGTCTTATGTCTGCCATAAATAGGATGGCAGAATTTTGTCAATGTGAAAAATCTCTAGTACTGAGAGGTTCAGGGGTCTGTGCGAGTGAGGTGTTCAAGTCTGGGCAGCACAGCTCAGGAAGGTTATATCGGCTGTGCAGGGGTTCATTGCACACTCACCACAATGATATCAGGGCTCAAAGGGTTAAATTGTCAGGACAGGTCATATAGACTAGCCTTGTATTCCACTGAGTATGAAGATGATCTAATTGAGGTGTTTAAGAAGATTAAAAGATTTAACAGGGTCGATAAAGAGAAATAATTTCCTGTGTTGGTGGAATGCAGAACAAGGTGGCACAACATTAAAATGAGAGCTGGACCATTCAGTGGTGCTGTCAGGAAATGCTTCTTCACACAAAGGGTAGTGAAACCTGGAACACTCCCTTAAAAAGCTGTTGAGGATGGGGCTAGATGGAAAATGTCAAAACTTAAGATTGATGTACTTTTGTTGCATAAGGTTGTTAAGGGAGATGGAACCAACATGGTAAAAGGTAGTTGCAATATGGATCAGTCATGATATAATTGAATGGTGGAACAGGCTCCAGGGGCTGACTGGCCTCTCGCTCATGTGTTCCTCTATTTTACAGGATCACCTAGACTGAGGCTCCTCTCACAATACTGGGACCTTCTGTTCCTGACAGTTATGGAGCATGGGTATTCTGCATGGTCTAGACAGGACAACCACCTCCCCTTCATAGACACATGATCCTGACTGTGAGATGATGGTGCATCTGGGAGAACACTGGGTGGACAGAGTACGTTGTCATTTTAATGATAATGTTAACC
Organism: Heterodontus francisci; assembly: GCF_036365525.1. Classification (NCBI taxonomy): domain Eukaryota; kingdom Metazoa; phylum Chordata; class Chondrichthyes; order Heterodontiformes; family Heterodontidae; genus Heterodontus; species Heterodontus francisci. The sequence continues at coordinate 138,168,186 of NC_090377.1, read as the reverse complement.
TCAGGAAACAAACAGCTCCCAGCAGTAAAATAAAGTTCCTTGGCTCCTGTTATCGGGGCTGCTGGAGCTGGACAAGGTCTGACGCAGCACTGACAGGACAGGCCAGGCCCACTGGGAGATGATATAATTAAGACACAAATGCATCACTTTCATGATATATTTAGTTTTACAATGAAGAAGAGTTCATTAATAACCTTGTAGTGAATGGGCCTCGAAGGAAGTTTAGTTTTAGTTTAGTATAGTTTAGAGATACAGCACTAAAACAGGCCCTTTGGCCCACCGAGTCTGTGCCGACCATCAACCACCCATTTATACTAATCCTACACTAATCCCATATTCCTACCACATCCCCACCTGTCCCTATATTTCCCTACCACCTACCTATACTAGGGGCAATTTATAATGGCCAATTTACCTACCAACCTGCAAGTCTTTTGGATTGTGGGAGGAAACCGGAGCACCTGGAGAAAACCAGTCACAATATGGTAGAATTTTATACTGAGTTTAAAAATGATTTCATTAAGTCAAAAACCAGGGTCTTAAATCTAAACAAAGCAAACTTAGTAGGTATGACGGGCAAGTTGGTTAAAGTAGATTGGGAAAGTACATTAAAAGATATGACAGTAGGATCGTAGGACCATTGGATCATAGGAAATAAGAGTAGGCCATTTGGCCCATCGAGTCTGCTCTGCCAAGCAAACAGATCATGGCTGATCATCTATCTACCTCTTTGCCATTTTCCCCCACTATCCCCATATCCCCAATGTCATTGGTATCCAAAAATCTATTGATTTTTGTCTTGAACATGCTCAATGATTGAGCTTCCACAGCCAAGGAGACAAGCAATGGCTAGCATTTAAAGAATTAATGCATAATTTTCAACAAATATACATTCCTTTAAGACACAAAAAACCCACAGAAAAAGTGGTCCAACCGTGGCTAACAAGAAGAGTTAAAGATAGTATTAGATCAAAAGAAGAGGCTTATAATGTTACCAAAAAGAGTAGTAAGGGAGGATCTTGGAGTTCATCAAAGGAGGACCAACAAATTGATAAAGAAAGTGAATAGAGAATATGAGAATAGACTAGCAAGAGATATAAAAACAGATTGTAAACATTTCTATCGAAATGCAAATACGAAGAAATTAGAGAAAACAAAGTTGGGCCTATTAGAGGCAGAGATAGGTGAAACTATGATGGGGAATAAGGAAATGGCAGAGACATTAAATAAATACTTTGTATCTGTCCTCATGGTAGAAGACACAAAAAAACATTCCAAAGATAATGGGGAACCAAGGGTCTGGCGAGAATTAGGAACTGAAAGAAATCAGTATAAGTAAAGAAATAGTACTGGAGAAATTAATGGGACAAGGTGGTGACAAATCCCCTGGACCTGATGACCTGCATCCTGGGGTTTTAAAATGAGTTGGCTGCTGAAATAGTGGATGCATTGGTTTTGATGTCGCAGAACTCCAGAGAATCTAGAACAGTTCCCAAGGATTGGAAGGCAGAAAACATAACCTTGCTACTCAAGAAAGGAGGAAGAGAGAAAACGGGGAACTGTAGGCCAGTTCACCTCAGGCAAAATGCTAGAATCCATTATTAGGCACGTGGTATCAGGGCACTTAGCAAATCAGCATATGATTAAGCTGAGTGAAATCGATTCAAGAAAGAGAAATCATGTTTGACAAATCTGTTAGAATTTTTTGAGGATGTAACTAGTAAGGTGAATAAGGAAGAACCCTTGCAAGAAACATTTGATAAGGTGCCACACCAGAGGTTATTATACACCTGAGCAAACCGATAAGTGGAAATTCCAGATCACTTCAGTTGCTGCAAAGCACAGGACGTGTTACGTTTATACAGCTCATGCTCACTGCAGGATATTCACATGCAGTAACCAGTTGGTGCAGGGTTTTCAGAAATTACTTCAGACACACACTGCTGTGTAAATGGAAGCAAGTTTCAAATTCCTATTGACAGACCAATGTTTTTGCTGCAGACCAGTGACTTGTCAGCACTGATCCTGTACCATTCATTTTAAGCCATGTCAAATGAGCTGAGTCAGTTCTCAGGTGGTCTCTGCTAAGATATCCCAGGAAGGCAAAAACAAACATTGGGAATTGGTCTGTGTATACACACACCTCCTTTTTGGCCATTTATAGAAGACTGGCACACTGAACTAGTGAAGGAGGATGCAGTTCCACCCACTGGCTTTCCTGGTTGAAGTTTATTTCCACCGAGGTGGAAGACGTTAACAAATAAAGACGACTTAAAAACAGGCAAAAAGAGGCAGCTTTGTGGTTGGCCAGCTTTAACTAAAAAATTGGAACTCAACAGTTCAAATTCATTTTTAAATCCAGTCTTTTTGTTAAGGTTGGAAAGGGAGAAGCCAATGGCAGAAATTTCTCATTCCAGAGTTACTTGTGAACTCGCTGGTGTTTCAGCAGGATGGATGAAGTAGTGAATGCCTTCCACACTCTAAGCAGATGAACGGTCTCTCCCCAGTGTGAACTCGCTGGTGTGTCAGCAGGGCGGATGAAGTTGTGAATCCCTTCCACACTGAGCCAATGAACGGTCTCTCCCCAGTGTGAACCCGCTGGTGCCTCAACAGGGTAGATGAAGTAGTGAATCCCTTCCCACACTCGGAGCAGGTAAACAGCCTCTCCCCAGTGTGAATACGCAGGTATACAGCGAGATCAGATGTTTGCCTAAACCCAGTCCCACAGTGAGTGCACCTTAACGGTCTCTTGTCAGCGTGAACACGTTGATAAATCATCAGTTCAGCTGAACATTTAGCGGAATTTCCACAGTCTAAACATTTAAAAGGTCTGTCGTCAGTGTGAACTCGCTGATGTCTCAGCAGGTGGAATGATTTCGTGAATCCCTTCCCACAGTCAGAGCAGGTGAATGGCCTCTCCAGGGTGTGACTGCATGGATGAATATCCAGCTCAACTGAATAATTCATTTCCTTTCCACAGTCCCCATAACTCCATAGTTTCTTCCCAGTGTGACTGCGCTTGTGTTACGACAGGCCAGATGATCGGCTAAAACCTCGTCCACACACAGAACACGTGTACAGTTTCTCCCCACTGTGATTGGTGCTTTTTCCTTTTGGGTTCAAAATCCGGTGATATTCGGGTTACAATAAATTGTGCAACTCCTTCAGATCCTGATCTGACGTTTGCTTTACATTTTCTGGCTGCAATTCCTCCTCTTCTAAATCCCTGTGAAATTGATTTAAAACAGAAAAAGTGTGAGAGAACCCACAAAAACGCAAAGGCAGGTTATGAAATGAAGCTGAATGAATCTGGTCATTTATGGGACCAGAACTAGGAAAAGTGACCATGAAAGCTGCTAGGTTGATCTACAACCCCAACGGGTTCACCAATGTCCTTCAGGTAAGGGAACCTGTCAACCAGTCTGGAGCTGCACAAGAGTCTGCCCTCTATGGGAAGAGAGAGAGAGAGAGAGAGAGAAAGGGCAGAGACAGGGATTTTATATATGTACAGCTCAACCAGAACTTTGACAGAATCTCCCAAACCTTTAACTTCCATCATCTAGAAGGAGGTGTATGTGAGCACGATCACCTCCAAGTCACACACCATCCTGACTTGTCTGACATCCAGGACTGGATGAACAGAAATTTTTCCAATTAAACATTGGGAAGTCTGAAGCCATTGTCTTCAGTTCCTGCTACAAACTTCACCCCCTAGCCACCAACTTTATCCCTCTCCCTGGCAACTGTCTGGGGCTAAACCAGACCATTCATAACCTTGGTGTCATATTTGGCTCTCAGATGAGCTTCTGACTGCAGATCAGCACCATCACTCAGACCGCCTAGTTCCACCTCAGTAACATCACCAGACTTTGCTGCTGCCTCAGCTGATCTGCCTCTGAAACTTACATCCAAGTATTTGTTACCTCTCAACTTGATTATTCTAGCACACTCCCACATTCTGCCCTCCGTAAACTTGAGATGATCCAAAACTCTACAGCCTGTGTCCTTACTTGAACCAAGTCCTGTTTACCCATCACCACTGTGCAGGCTCCCGGTTAAGCAGCACCTCAAGTTCAAAATCCTCATCCTTGCTTTCAAATCCCTCCATGCCCTCGCCTCTCACTATCTCTATAATCTCCTCCAGTCCGACAACCCTCTGCGAAATCAGGGCTCCTCCAATTCTGGCACATTTTTTTTAATCATTCATGGGGTGTGGGCGTCGCTGGCCAGGCCAGTATTTATTGCCCATCCCTAATTGCCCTTGAGAAGGTGGTGGTGAGCTGCCTTCTTGAACCGCTGCAGTCCATGTGAATTAGATACATCCACAGTACTGTTAGGAAGGGAGCCAGGATATTGACCCAGCGACAGTAAAGGAACGGCGATATAGTTCCAAGTCAGGATGGTGTGTGACTTGGAGGGGAACTTGCAGATGGTGGTGTTCCCATGCATCTGCTGTCCTTGTCCTTCCAGTTGGTAGAGGTCACAGGTTTGGAAGGTGCTGTCTAAAGGAGCCTTGGTGCATTGCTGCAGTGCATCTTGTAGATGGTACACACTGCTGCCACTGTGCATCGGTGGTGAAGGGAGTGAATGTTTGTAGATGGGGTGCCAATCAAGCGGGCTGCTTTGTCCTGAATGGTGTCGAGCTACTTGAGTGTTGTTGGAGCTGCACCTATCCAGGCAACTGGAGAGTATTCCATCACACCCCTGACTTGTGCCTTGTAGATGGTGGACGGCTTTGGGGAGTCAGGAGGTGAGTTACTCGCCGCAGGATTCCTAGCCTCTGACCTGCTCTTGTAGCCATGGTATTTGTATGGCTACTCCAGTTCAGTTTCAGGTCAATGGTAGCCCCTAGGATGTTGATAGTGGGGGATTCAGCCATGGTAATGCCATTGAATGTCAAGGGGAGATGGTTAGATTCTCTCTTGTTGGAGATGGTCATTGCCTGGCACTTGTGTGAACAAAAAAAAGAACAAAGAACAGTACAGCTCAGGAACAGGCCATTCGGCCCTCCAAGCCTGCGCCGATCTTGATGCCTGCCTAAACTAACACCTTCTGCACTTCCGGGGCCCATATCCCTCTATTCCCTTCCTATTCATATATTTGTCAAGATGTCTCTTAAACGTCGCTATCGTATCTGCTTCCACCACCTCCCCTGGCAGCATGTTCCAGGTACTCACCACCCTCTGTGTAAAAAACTTGCCTCGCACATCCCCTCTAAACTTTGCCCCTCGCACCTTAAACCTATGTCCCCTAGTAACTGACTCTTCCACCCTAGGAAAAAGCTTCTGACTATCCACTCTGTCCATGCCGCTCATAACTTTGTAAACCTCTATCATGTCGCCCCTCCACCTCCGTCGTTCCAGTGAAAACAATCTGAGTTTTTCCAACCTCTCCTCAAAGCTAATGTCCTCCAGACCAGGCAACATCTTGGTAAACCTCCTCTGTACCCTCTCCAAAGCCTCCACGTCCTCCTGGTAGTGTGGCGCGAATGTTACTTGGCTCTTATCAGCCCAAACCTGGATATTGTCCAGGTCTTGCTGCATTTCTACACGGATTGCTTCAGTATCTGAGGAGTCACAAATGGTGCTGAACATTGTGCAATCATCAGCAAACATCCCTACTTCTGACCTTATGATTGAAGGAAGGTCATTGATGAAGCAGCTAAAGATGGTTGGGCCTAGCACACTACCCTTAGGAACTCCTGGAGCTCAGATGATTGACCTCCAATAACCACAACCATATTCCTTTGCGCTAGGTATGACTCCAGCCAGCGGAGGGTTTTCCCCCTGATTCCCATTGACCTCAGTTTTGCTAGGGCTCCTTGATGCTATACTCGGTCAAATGCTGCCTTGATGTCAAGGGCAGTCACTCTCACCTCACCTCTTGAGGTCAGCTCTTTTGTCCATGTTTGAACCAAGGCTGTAATGAGGTCAGGAGCTGAGTGGCCCTGGCGGAACCCAAACTGAGCCTCACTGAGCAGGTTATTGCTAAGCAAGTGCCGCTTGATGGCACTGTTGATGACACCTTCCATCCCTTTACTGATGATTGAGAGTAGGCTGATGGGGCAGTAATTGGCTAGGTTGGACTTGTCCTGCTTTTTGTGTACAGGACATACCTGGGCAATTTTCAACATTGCAGGGTAGATGCCAGTGTTGTAGTTGTACTGGAACAGCTTGGCTAGGGGTGCGGCTTCCCTTCGGCATCCCTGATTTTCTTTGCTCCACCACTGGTGGCCGTGCTTTCAGCTGTCAAGGCCATAAGCTTTGGAAATCCCTTCCTAATTCTCTCTGCCTCATCTTCCGAGCTTCAGACACGTCTTAAAATCCACCTCTTTGATCAAACTTTTGGTCATCTACCGGAAAAAGGCTCCTTATGTGTCTCAGTGTCAAATGTTGATTTATAAGACTCCTGTGAAACGCCTTGGAACATTTTATTACATTAAAGATGCTATATAATTACAGGTTCTTGTTGATTTGGACATATATCACCGTTCCTTCATCATCACTGGGTGAAAATCCTGTAATTCCTTTCCCAACACCACTGTGGCAGCACCTTCACCACACGGATTACAGGAGTTCAAGAAAAAGGCCCACCATCACCTTCTCAATGGGCAACTGGGGATTGGCAATATATGCTGGTTTGGGTAGTGATGTCCATTTCCAAAGAATGAAGTAAAAATTCTGTTTATGCAAAATGGATTAAAAGCCTCAACGGAAATACTTGTTACTAAAACAATACTCTTTTACATTGAGTGGTTGGTTTCCGTTTAGCAACCTTATTTCCCTTGGAATCTACCTCCCTTGATAGTCTGACATTGTAAACTGTCCATTGAATACCTGCCCATGTACCTCCTCTCTCTTCACTATCCAAAGCCCCAAACACTCCAGTGATTGTACTTGTACTTCTTTCATTTTAGTATACTGTATTCGCTGCTCACAATGTGGTCTCCTCTACATTGGGGAGACCAAACGCAGATTAGGTGACCGCTTTGCAGAACACCGCCGCTCAGTCCGCAAGCATGACCCCGAGCTTCCGGTTACTGGCCATTACAACCCGCCCCCACCTGCTCACATCTGTGTCCTGGGATTGCTGCAGTGTTCCAGCGAACATCAACGCAAGCTCGAGGAACAGCACACCATTTACCGATTAGGCACGCTGCGGCCTGCCAGACTGAACATTGAGTTCAATCATTTCAGAGCATGACGGGCCCCCCACTTCTGTGTTTAGTTATTTTTTCTTTTTTATTTGGTTATTTTATTTTGTTTCTACTGTGCCTACCCAGTGTCCTGTTTTTTTTTTAATGTTTGTGCTTGGAGTGCTTTGTAGTCAATTCACACCCTCTCTGTACCAACGCTTTGTCTTTCAGCACACCCTTAACATACCCGTTTGCCTTTGTTCCATGACCTTCTGGTCAGTTATACTCTGTGACCCTGTCCTATTAACACCTTCTCCTTTGTTATCTCTTGCCCCATCCCCGCTTTACTTGCTTAAAACCTTTTACCTTTCTAATATTTGTCAGTTCTGATGAAGGGTCACTGACCTGAAACGTTAAAGATTAGATTAGAGATACAGCACTGAAACAGGCCCTTCGGCCCACCGAGTCTGTGCCGAACATCAACCACCCATTTATACTAATCCTATATTCCTACCAAACATCCCCACCTGTCCCTATATTTCCCTACCACCTACCTATACTAGTGACAATTTATAATGGCCAATTTACCTATCAACCTGCAAGTCTTTTTGGCTTGTGGGAGGAAACCGGAGCACCCGGAGAAAACTCACGCAGACACAGGGAGAACTTGCAAACTCCACACAGGCAGTACCCGGAATTGAACCCGGGTCCCTGGAGCTGTGAGGCTGCGGTGCTAACCACTGCGCCGCCCATAACTCTGCTTCTCTCTCCACAGATGCTGCCAGACCTGCTGAGTATTTCCAGCATCTGCAGTATTTTGTTTTTATCACATTGGAAACTGTTGGGCCTGACTGGGTTCAAAAGTACTTGCGGTTAAACCCAACAGCTTCTCCTCCATCTCCACTCCAGTTCAAACGGATGTAACAAGAAAGACCTATACAGATCAGGGACTGATTTCTGCATCCAACAACCACCCCAATACAAACTGACTCTGACCGCAGAGGGTGGTGGGTGCCTGGAACGCGTTGCCAGCGGAGGTGGTAGATGCGGGCACGATAGCGTCTTTTAAGATGTATCTAGACAGATACATGAATGGGCAGGAAGCAAAGAGATACAGACCCTTAGAAAATAGGCGACATGTTTAGATAGAGGATCTGGATCAGCGCAGGCTTGGAGGGCCGAAGGGCCTGTTCCTGTGCTGTAATTTTCTTTGTTCTTTGTTCTTAATTGGTCCGTCTGTGTTTCTCGCCTCAGTTCTGTGAGCAACGTTTGCATTCAAATAAAACCAAAATACTGTGGATTCTGGAGGTGTGAAATAAAAGGAGAAAATGCTGCAAATACTCAACAGGTCAGGCAGCATCTGTGGAGAGAAAACAGAGTTAACATTTCAGGCCCATTGAGCCACCGGAACCTGCAGCCTGGAACTCAGAGTGGGAGAAGGAAGAAGACTGAGGAGAGGAAATATAGTCCAACAGTCACTGCAACCTACAATCCAGCTACATTACTTGGATAAGGAGACAGAGTTTTGAAACACTCGCCAACATGACTCCAGTAAAACATGCCAGGAGGAAAAGGGGGTGGTGGGGCGGGGGGGAATGTGTGTGCCTTGGAGCATGGCTACTTGACCCGAACTCGACGTGTCAGGTTCGGATCAGGCCACTCTTCCGGGTATGGTATTTGGGCTCAGGTCGGGTCGGGCTGGACACACTATCACCACTTCAGTACGTGGCTCCAATCTTAATGCACTTTTTAAACAACCTTTCAAGTCCAGTTACAGTTTTTGTTGCTTATTTGCACAAGCTTAAAAAGTGAAAAACGGATGCTAGGTTAACTGAACATTCCGGTGGTCGGATGTGGTTCTGTCAGGCTCGGGTCGGGTTTCATTTGCAGACCCGAGCAGGCCCTTAGTGTACCTGAGTTAACGTTTCAGGTCAGTGACCCTTCTTCGAACCCTGTTCTCTGGATCAGAGAGAACAGCAAAACTTCTTCAAGGTGGACATTGCTGGAAGAGAAGTGGCAGTTAAACACTAATACAAAAGCAAAATACTGTGGATGCTGGAAATCTGAAACAAAACAGAAAGTGCTGGAAATACTCAGCAGGTCAGGCAGTATCTGTGGAGAGAGAAACAGAGTCAACATTTCAGGTTGATAACAAATTAGAATTGGGAAAAGGTAGAAATGTAATACGTTTGAGCAAGTAAAAGGTGGGGGGGGACGGGGGTTACAAGAACAAAAGCGAAGGTCTGCGATAGGGTGGAGGGCAGGAGAGATAACTGACAAAAGCTTTCATGATACAAAACTAAGTAAAGAAACAAAAGAAATAAAAACAAAGTGCTGGAAATGCTCAGCAGGTCTGGCAATATCTGTGGAGAGAGAAACAGGAGTTAACATTTCAGAGATATAGACAGGTTGGGTGAGTGGGCAAGAACATGGCAGATGGAATACAATGTGGCGAAGTGTGAAGTCATCCATTTTGATAGGAATAATAAAAAAGATTTTTTTTAAATAGAGACTGCGAAATAATTTGCATTCAGAGGGATGTGGGTGTCTTTCTACATGAAGCACAGAAAGTTAGCATGCAGGTAGAGCAAGAAATTAGGAAGGCAAATGGTATTCGAGCTTTTGTTACAAAAGGATTGGGGTATAGAGTACTGACTGTCTCCTGACAATGCAGAGCAATCGCCGAAGTCATCAGTTCATCTGAACATTTGCCAACCTGTTAGCATGGGTCTGTGCATTCATGCTACAATGTTACCACACAATGACACCAAACATAATGACGTCAGAGCGTTGCCTCACTCCTCATTGACAGCAATCGCCACCTCCATTCCTTCCCAACAGTATCCTGCTTCAGCAGCTCACTTCCCAGCCTCACTGCATCCCCCTACCCCGGCCACCCTTTCCCAACAGTATCCCGCTTCAGCAGCTCACTTCCCAGCCTCACTGCATCCCCCCACCCCGGTCACCGCCATTCTTTCCCAACAGTATCCCGCTTCAGCAGCTCACTTCCCAGCCTCACTACATCCCCCTACCCCGGCCACCCTTTCCCAACAGTATCCCGCTTCAGCAGCTCACTTCCCAGCCTCACTGCATCCCCCTACCCCGGCCACCCTTTCCCAACAGTATCCCGCTTCAGCAGCTCACTTCCCAGCCTCACTGCATCCCCCTACCCCGGCCACCCTTTCCCAACAGTATCCCGCTTCAGCAGCTCACTTCCCGGCCTCACTGCATCCCCCCCACCCCGGCTGCCTCCATCCCTTCCCAACAGTATCCCGCTTCAGCTGCTCGCTTCCTGGTAGACTGTTTCAACCCCCTCAAAACGCCCCGCTCCCGGCTGCTTGTTCCTGGCCTCGCCGCTTCCCTCCCTGAAGGCCACTCACTTCCCAACCTTGATGTTTCCCCCCCTTCCCCGGCCGCTTGCTCCTGGCCTTACTGCTTCACTTTCCCCGCCCGCTCACTCATCGCCACGCTGCTTCTCCCCCTCGGCTGCTCGCTCCTGGCCTGGCCACTTCAGCTACGCCGGCCACTCACTCCCGAACTCTCTGCTTTCCCCCACTGCAGTTGCTTGTTCCCCATCTTGCCACTTCCCTCCCACCCTCGTCCGCTCAGTCCCAGCCTTGTCCGTTCCCCCACCCTCAGCTGATCACCACCAGAACCGAGCAGCCGGTGGCGGGGAGCAATTGCATGGTGACGGTCAGCGAATGGCTGAGGGGAGACAGTGGCAAAGCAGGAAGCAAGTGGCTGAGGGGAGGCAGTGGCGAAGCAGGATGAGTGTAGCTGAGGGGAGGCAGTGGCGAGGCAGGCAGCGAGTGGCGGAGGGGAGGCAGTGGCGAGGTGGGGTGGGAGTAGCTGAGAGGAGGCAGCAGCGAGGCGGGGAGTGAGTGGCTGAGGGGAGGTAGCGCGGAGGGGGGAAGCGAGTGGCCGAGGGTAGTCAATGTCAAAGTGGGGAGCAAATGGCCGAGGGTAGGCAGGGAGCGAGTGGCTGAGGGAAGGCAGTGGCGAGGAGGGGAGAAGTGGCTGAGGGGAAGCAGTGACGGGAGGCAGGGAGCGAGTGGCGAAGGCGGGGGAAGCGGCCAGCGAGTGGCTGAGTGAATGCAGTGGCAAGGTATGGTGCGAGTGGCAAGCAGATGGGCATGGTAGGGAGCGGAATACTGTTGGGGGTGGTATGGAGGTGGCGATTGCAGCCATTTGAGGGGCTTTGGGTTTAATTCGTTTTATGACAAGTTGAGCAGCACCATCTTTATTAGTGGCAGCTGTCCGAGACGTCACAGACAGTGATGTTGCAGTCAGTGCCACCTTTATTATTGGCAGCTGCCTGAGACGTCGCAGACAGTGACGTTTTAGTTGATGAGGCTGCATTTGCACATGTGCCAGTGCTGTGCCACCTAGTGGTTGTGTTATCAGCAAATGCTGCCATAAGAGTAAAGAAAACTTACAATTATACAGGGCATTAGTACATGGCCCCATCTGGAGTACTGTGTGCAGTTTTGATCTCCTTAGCTAAGGCAGGACATACTTGCCCTCGAGGGAATGCAACAAAGGTTTACTCGTCTGGTTCCTTTTTTAAAATTCTTTCAAAGGGTATGGGTGTCGCTGGCTAGGTCAGCATTTATTGCCCATCCCTAATTGTCCTTGAAAAAAGGTGGTGGTGAGCTCCTTGAACTGCTGCAGTACTTGGGGTGTAGGTACACCAACAGTGCTATTAGGGAGGGAGTTCCAGGATTTTGACCCAGCGACAGTGAGGGAACAGCGATATCGTTCCATTTCAGAATGGTGTGTGGCTTGGACAGGAATTTGCAGGTTCCCATGCATCTGCTGCCTTTGTCCTTCTAGGTAGTAGAGGTCGCGGGTTTGGAAGGTGCTGTCGAAGAAGCCTTGGTGCATTGCTGCAGTGCATCTTGTAGATGATACATACCGCTTCCACTGTGCATCGGTGGTGGAGGGAGTGAATGTTGAAGGTGGTGGATGGGGTGCCAATCAAGCGGGCTGCTTTGTCCTGGATGGTGTCGAGTTTCTTCAGTGTTGTTGGGGTTGCACCCAGCCAGGCAAATGGAGAGTATTCCATCACACTCCTGACTTGTGCCTTGTAGATGGTGGACAGGCTTTGGGGTGATAGGAGACGAGTTACTTGCCATGGGACTCCCAGCCCCGGACCTTCTCTTGTAGTCACAGTACTTATATGGCTGGTCCAGTTTAGTTGTCGGTCAATGGTAACTCCCAGGAGGTTGATATTGGGGATTCAGCAATGTAATGTCGTTAAATGTCAAGGGGTGATGGTTGGATTCTCTCTGGTTGGAATTGGTCACTTGTGTGACACGAATGTTACTTGCCACTTATCAGTTCAAGCCTGAATGTTGTCCAGGTCTTGCTGCATATGGACACAGACTGCCTCGGTAGCTGAGAAGTTGTGAATGGTGCTGAACATTGTGTAATAGTTTTAGTTTAGAGATACAGCACTGAAACATGCCCTTCGGCCCACTGAGTCTGTGCCGACCATCAACCACCCATTTATACTAATCCTACACTAATTCCACATTCCTACCACATCCCCACCTGTCCCTATATTTCCCTACCACCTACCTATACTAGGGGCAATTGCTAATGACCAATTTACCTATCAACCTGCAAGTCTTTGGCATGTGGGAGGAAACTGGAGCACCCGGAGGAAACCCACGCAGACACAGGGAGAACTTGCAAACTCCACACAGGCAGTACCCAGAATTGAACCCGGGTCGCTGGAGCTGTGAGGCTGCGGTGCTAACCACTGCGCCACTGTGCCGCCCTAATCATCAGAGAACATCCCCACTTCTGATGTTGTGACTGAAGGAACGTCGTTGATGAAGCAGGTGAAGATGGTTGGGCCTAGGACACTACCTCAAGGAACTCCTGCAGTGATGTCCTGGGACTGAGATGATTGACCTCCAACAACCACAGCCACCTTCCTTTGTGCTGGATATGACTCCAACCAGTGGAGAGTTTTCCCCCCAATTGGGGAAATTTGTGGTGCCTCCTCCTCCTATTAGTTGTTTGATTGTCCACCACCATTCACGACTGGATGTGGCAAGACTGCAGAGCTTAGATCTGATCCGTTGGTTGTGGGATTGCTTAGCCCTGTTCATTGCATGCTGCTTCCGCTGTTTGGCATGCAAGTAGTCCTGTGTCGTAGCTTCACCAGATTGACACCGCATTTTTAGGTACGTCTGGTGCTTCTCTTGGCATGCCCTCCTGCAGTCTTCATTGAACCAATGTTGATCTCCTTGCATGATGGTAATGGTAGTGTGGGGAACATGTCAGGCCCTGAGGTGACATGCTGTGGTTGAATACAATTCTGCTGTTGCTGCTGGCTCACAGCATCTCATGGATGCCCTGGAATAAGGCAATTGTTTTATTTATTATAAAATGTAAGCATTACGGGAAAGGCCAGCATTTATTGCCCATTCTTAATTGCCCTCAACAAGGTGGCGGTGAGCCACCTCCTTGAATATAACTGAGTGGCTTGCTCGGCCGTTTCCGAGGCGGTTAAGAGTCAACCCCATTTCCGTCGGTCTGGAGTCACAAAGGCCAGATCGGGTGAGGACAGCAGATTTCTTTCCCTAAAAGGACATTAGTGAACCAGGTCAGTTTATAGGACAATCCGGTAGCTTCATGATCACTATTACTAAGACTAGCTTTTTTAATCCCAAATTTATTTAATTAATTGAGATTAAATCAGTGAACTGCCGTGGTGGATTTGAATTCATGTCTCTGCATCATTGGTCCAGGCCTCTGGATTACCGGTTCAGTAACATAACCACTATGCTACAGCACTCCCTAATGCTACATCTCCTTCAATATTCCCTGGAATTTAGAAGAATGAGACGTGTTCTGACTGAAACAAATACTTAAGGGACTTGGCAGGGCAGATGCCGAGAAAATGTTTCCCCCTGGCTGTGGACTGTACAACACCAGATCACAGTCTCAGGATAAAGGATCAGCCATTTAGGACTGAAATGAGGAGAAATTTCTTTACTGAAAGGGTTGTGAATCTTCAGAATCGTCTACCACAGGGAGCTGTGGATGCTCAGTTATTGAGTATATTTAAGACAGAGATTGATAGATTTTTGGGTACTAAGGGAATTAAGGGATATGGAGCTAGTTCAGGAAGGTGGAGCTGAGGTGGAAATCAGCCATGATCTGGGTGAATGGCAGAACAGGCTCAAATGGCCTCCTCCAGCTCCTATTTCTTATGTTCATTAAACCTCAGTTTGGTTCCTCTCAAGCTGAGTGAGTGACTGAATTAAATCTTTCTTGACAAATTCCCAAGATACCAGATTACAAGTCATGCCCTAAACGTCATTTATTGGTTACAAATCACAACTTAGTTAAATCTGAGCATACAAACTCTTTAGAGACATGTTAATAACACATATAAATGTAATCAGAGTTATCCAGCAGTTGAACACTAGTCGGGAGAGTATTCCACAAAACAAGTAACAAATGCAGGGGCGACAGTGGCTAAAGACCAAAAGGTCTGAAAATTAGTGGCCAATGGCAAAAAACGTCCAATTTTCTTTGACAAGGAATCATGTAATTATAGCACTGTTATTGAAGCAAACTAGTTGAGCAATGACAATTTGATACAATTTTACATATGTAATGAATAAAATTACACTGTACTCAGCATACAATTTCATGAGACTTACCGGACAGCTGATTGAGGGCATTGAAGCTCTGTCAAACCAATGTCCTGCTTCTACCTATTTACAGATTGCTCATGTAAAATATGTTCTGTGAAGATGTCAACTTTAATAGAAAGCAAATATATATAAGCATACCAGATGGCATGTTCTGATACCTTAGTAAGCAATGTGCACAAATCAGTAGGTATATAAACTAATAAAAAGTAAATGCATACGAGACATTGACGATCTAGAAACTTGAAAATAAGCAGGGTGATTTTTCTTATTTTGCGCTATGACATACATAATCACTTGAATGAAGCAGGAAGCAAAGCCAGGTAGGGAGGATGTTTTGCCAGTTATGCAGGCTGCCCAATTTGCTGTCCATTAATTTAAATAGACAGGAATATCACATACATTTGCTAGGAGCATGTGATACTCCTGACCCAATTGTCTTTCAACAATTATTTGCCTCCAAGCACAAAAGAGGAAAATAACCTTGTTAACTTTAGCAAATGTGTTGCCTCTATAGATATTGTTTTTAAATATCATGACGCATGGTAGATTTTATAATTTAAAATAGTCACATTATAAAGATTCTAAACTAAAATAATCTTGTTTGCAGCACAGATCTCATCACAATCTTGATGAAAACTATTTAAAAATGATGTTTCCCTTTTTAAAGGGTCCAAATATTATGCAACGTACAAATTGTACCAGATCTTGCTAGTGACAGTGGAAAAGTAATGAGGCTAGTGTTGTAACTCTAAGAAGCAAATCCTGCACTCCACTTCGAATTGAGGGCCAGCCGACAGTAACAAGTTTGAAGTTCTATTGCATCATCCTCAAATCAGGCTCAAAAGTTTCGTAATGGCCCTATGACAATGCAGTAGGTCCAATGGACAGCTGTATAACCCAACAGTGATGAACACTTCTGGCTCCCGTTCCATTGTATCAATTGGTGCAGTGGCAGCTGCATTTAGCAGCAAAGTGAGCTGCAAATCATGTTGGCTTGGAGAAAGACAGCACTCTGTATTTACATGTTTATACATGTACAGAGTATTGTGCCATCAGCCTCAGAAGCTCAGTGACCATTTATAGTCACTGCGGAGAGCTCGTAGATAGTTGCATTGTAGTCAATGCACAGCACTTAATTAATTAACATCACAATGCAGGACAGCATTTCCAGATAATCTTAAGTAATGCCAAACCACACATTGAAGAAAAATATCCAGAGTTATACTCTTGCCTTGCAGCACTATAGTGCAAAAGACAGCTTCACACGGACTCAAGGTTTACAGTGTGACTGGGGCAGTAGACAGTGAAAGTGAAGGTGAACATTGAATGGAATTCAGACATACACCTGAGCAAACCGATAAGTGGAAATTCCAGATCACTTCAGTTGCTGCAATGCACAGGACATGTTAAGTTTATACAGCTCATGCTGTCTGCAGGATATTCACATGCAGTAACCAGTTGGTGCAGGGTTTTCAGAAATTACTTCAGACACACACTGCTGTGTAAATGGAAGCAACTTTCAAATTCCTATTGACAGATCAATGTTTTTGCTGCAGACCAGCGACTTGCCAGCTACTGATCCTGCACCATTCATTTTAAGCCATGTCAAATCAGCTGTGTCAGTTCTCAGGTGGTCTCTGCTCAGATATCCCACGAAGGCAAAAACAAACATTGGGAATTGGTCTGTGTACACACACACCTACTTTTTGGCCATTTATAGAAGACTGGCACACTGAAGTTGTGAAGGAATATGCAGTTCCACCTACTTGCTTTCCTGGTTGAAGTTCATTTCCACTGAGGTGGAAGACAATAAAAAATAAAGATAACTTAAAAACAGGTAAAATGACACCGGGCAGCTTTGTGATTGGCTGGCTTTAAAAATATATTTGAACTGAATAGTGAACTGATAGTTCAGATTTATATTTTAAAGCCAGTCTTTTGGTTAAGTCGGAAAGGGAGAAGCCAATGCTGGATTTCCGAAACCCCAATGTCGGAAATCCGCTATATGGCAGAAATTTCTCATCCCCAAGTTACTTGTGGACTCGCTGGTGTTTCAGCAGGTTGGACGAAGTTGTGAATCCCTTCCCACACTCAGAGCAGGAGAAAGGTCTCTCCCCAGTGTGAACTCGCTGGTGTGTCAGAAGGTGGGATGACTGAGTGAATCCCTTCCCACACTCTGAGCAGGTGAATGGCCTCTCCCCAGTGTGAGTGCGCTGGTGTGTCAGCAGGAGGGATAACTGTGTGAACCCCTTCCCACACTTGGAGCAGGTGAATGGCCTCTCCCCGGTGTGAAGTCGCTGGTGTGTCAGAAGGTGGGATGAAGCAGTGAATCCCTTCCCACATTCTGAGCAGGTGAACGGTCTCTCCCCAGTGTGAACTCGCTGGTGTGTCAGAAGGCGGGATGACCGAGTGAACCTCTTCCCACACTCAGAGCAGGTGAAAGGCCTCTCCCCAGTGTGAGTGCGCTGGTGTACAGTGAGTTCAGATGATCGCTTGAATCCAGTCCCGCAATGAGAACATCTGAATGGTCTCTCGTCACTGTGAACCCGCTGATGTGTTAGCAGGTCGGATGACCGAGTGAATCCCTTCCCACACTCAGAGCAGGAGAATGGTCTCTCCCCAGTGTGAACTCGCTGGTGTGTCAAAAGGTTGTATGAAGTAGAAAACCCTTTTCCACACTCTATGCAGGTGAACGGCTTCTCCCCAGTGTGAACACGCTGATGCGTCAGAAGTTTGTATGATGTAGTGAATCCCTTCCCACACTCCGAGCAGGTGAAAGGTCTCTCCCCAGTGTGTATACGCTGGTGTACAGTGAGGTCAGATGATTGCCTGAACCCAGTCCCGCAATGAGTGCACCTGAATGGTCTCTCATCAGTGTGAGCACGTTGATGGATCATTAGTTCAGCCGAACATTTATAGCAATTCCCACAGTCTCGACATTTAAAAGGTCTCTCCCCAGTGTGAAGTCGCTGGTGTTTCAACAGGTCGGAAGAAGTAATGAATCCTTCCTCACACTTGGAGCAGGTGAACGGCCTCTCCTTGGTGTGAACTCGTTGGTGTTTCAGAAGGTGGGATAACTGAGTGAATCCCTTCCCACACTTGGAACAGGTGAATGGTCGCTCCCCAGTGTGAACTCGCTGGTGTGTAAGCAGGGCGGATGAAGTAGTGAATCCCTTCCCACACTCGGAACAGGTGAATGGCCTCTCCCCAGTGTGAACTCGCTGATGTCTCAGCAGGTCGGATGTCTGAGTGAATCCCTTCCCACACTTAGAGCAAGTGAACGGCCTCTCCCCAGTGTGAACTCGCTGGTGTTTCAGAAGATGAGTTAACTGAGTGAATCCCTTTCCACATACGGAGCAGGTGAACGGCTTCTCCAGGGTATGACTGTGTGCAGGAGTTTCCAGTTCAACTGGATCATTCAATCCCTTTCCACAGTCCTCCATATTTACATGGCTTCTCCCCAGTGTGACTGTACATGTGTTTCGACAGGCCAGATGATCGGCTGAAATCTCGTCCACACAAAGAACACGTGTACAGTTTCACCCCCACTGTGATTGGTGCTTTTTCCTTCCAGGTTCAAAATCCGGTAATATTTGGGTTCCAATTAATTGGATGACGCCTTCAGATCCTGATCTGACATTTGCTTTGCATTTCATGGCTGCAATTCCTCCCCTTTTAAAACCCTGTGAAATTGATTTAAAACAGAAAAAAAGTGTGAGAGAACCCACAAAAACACAAAGGCAGGGTGTGAAATGGAGCTGAATAAATCTGGTAACTTGTGGGGCCAGAACTAGGAAAAGTGACCACGAAAGTTGTTGGATTGACATACAACCCCAAGTGGTTCACGAATGTCCTACAGGGAAGGGAACCTGCCAACCAGTCTGGACCTACACAAGACTCTGCTCTCTTTGGGAGGAGAGAAAAAGAGAGAGGGAGAGGGAAGGGCAGGGACAGGAGAGGTATTTTATATATCTACAACTCAGCCAGAACTTTGACAGAACCTCCAAAACCCTCAACTTCCATCAACTAGAAGGACCAGGGTAGCAGGTATATGTGAACACCATCACCTCCAAGTACATCTGCAAGTCATATACCATCCAGGACTTGTCTGACATCCAGTACTGGATGAACTGAAATTTCCTCCAATTAAATATTGGGAAGTCTGATGCCATTGACTTCAGTTTCTGTACAAACTCCACTCCCTAGCCACCAACTCTATCCCTCTCCCTAGCAACTGTCTGAGGTTAAACCAGACTGGTCATAACCTTGGTGTCATATCTGACCCCAACATGAGCTTCTGACTGCATGTCAGCACCATCACTTAGTTCTACCTTAGTAACATTGCCCGACTTCACCACTGCTTCAGCTCATCTGCCTCTGAAACTTACATCCATGCATTTGTTACACCTCTCAAATTGACTATTCTGACACACTCCTGGCCGGCCTCCCACATTCTACTCTTTGTAAACTTGAGGTCAACCAAAACTCTGCTGCCTGCGTCTTTACTTGAACAAAGTCCTGTTCACCCATCACCACTGTGCTCGCTGGCCTACACAGGCTCCCAGTTAAGTCGAACCTCAATTTGAAAATTCTCATCCTTGTTTTAAAATCCCTCTATGCCCTCGTCCCTCACTATCTCTATAATCTCCTCCAGCCCTTCAAACCTCCGAGAGATCAGAACTCATCTAATTCTGGAACCTTGAGCATCCCCAATTTTCATTGCTCCACCAGTGGCGACCGTGCCTTCAGCTGCCAAGGCATAAGCTTTGGAAATCCCTCCCTAATCCTCTCCGCCTGGTGTGTCAGCACCTCGCCTTCCATGCTTCAGACACTTCTTAAAACCCATGTCTTTGATCAAGCTTTTGGTCACATGCCATAAAAGCTCCTTATGTGCTCAGTGTCAATGTAGCTTTATAACACTTTGTAAACTTTGGGCGGCGCAGTGGTTAGCACCGCAGCCTCACAGCTCCAGCGACCCAGGTTCAGTTCTGGGTACTGCCTGTGCAGAGTTTGCAAGTTCTCCCTGTGTCTGTGTGGGTTTCCACCAGGTGCTCCGGTTTCCTCCCACAGCCCAAGACTTCAGGTTGATAGGTAAATTGGCCATTATAAATTGCCCCTAGTATAGGTAGGGGAATTGAGGGGATGTGATAGGAATATGGGATTAATGTAGGATTAGTATAGGATTGGTTGATGGTCGGCACAGACTCGGTGGGCCGAAGGGCCTGTTTCAGTGCTGTATCTCTAAACTAAACTAAACATCAATGGGCTCCCCTTTATCCACAGCACATGTTACTCCTTCAAAGAACTCCAATAAATTGGTTAACCATCATTTCCTTTTCACAAAACCATGCTGATTATTCCCAATTTGCTTGAGTTTGGCGAACAGTACAGCTATAGCCTCCTTCATGATCGATTCTAGCACCTTCTCCATGACAGACGTCAAGCTAACTGGCCTATCGTTACCTGTTTTCTGCCTCCCCGCCTTCTTGAAGAGAGGGGTTATATTTGCTACTTTCTAGTCTGATGGAACCTTTCCAGAATCCAGCAAATTTTGAAAAATTAACACCAACACATCTACTACCTCATTAGCCACCTATTTCAAGACACTAGGACGAAGCCCATCAGGACCCAGGGACTTGTCAGCCCACAGCTCCATCAGCTTGCTCAGTACCACTTCCCTGGTGATTGTAATGTCACCAAGTTCCTCTCTTCCTTCCACCTGCTGATTTACAGCTATTACTGGAACTTTTTTGTATCCTACATAGTGAAGACAGAAGCAAAATATTTGTTCATTTCATCTGCCATTTCTTTATTATCTATTAACTCTGCATTCTCACTCTCCAGAGGACCACTTACTTTACTTACCCTTTTTAAATACCTGTAGAAACTTCTGCTATCCATTTTTACATTTCTAGCTAGCTTTCTCTCATACTCTAATTTCTTTCTCCTGATTAACTGTTCAGTCATTCTCTGCTGTTCTTTATATTTTGACCAATCATCTGACCTGCCACTCATCTTTGCACAATTATATGCTTTTTCCTTTAGATGGATGCATTCCTTAATTCTTTAGTTAACCATGGATGGTGGGTCCTCCCCTTAGAACTTTTCTTTATAGTAGGAATATAATTATTCTGAAATATCATCTTAAGTGTCAGGTACTGCTTCTCTATTGATCTCTCGCCTAACCTAGTGGCCCAATTCTCTTCCGCTATTTAAGTTTTCATGCCCACATAGTTGCCCTTATTTCAGTTTAAAATACTAGTCTTATATCCACTCTTCTCTCTTTCAAACTGGATTTAAAATTCAATCATATTGTGGTCGCTGCTACCTGCAGGTGCTATTACTCTGATGTCATGAATTAATCCTGTCATGCAACACAATACCAAGTCTAATATAACCTGCTCTCTGGCTGGTTCCAGAATGTGCTGCTCCAAGAAACCATCATCTTGAAAGACTGGACAGACTAGATGCAGGAAGGATGTTCCCGATAGTGGGGGAGTCCAGGACCAGTGGTCACAGTCTAAGGATAAGGGGTAAGCCATTTAGGGCTGAGGAGGAGGGATTTCTTCACTCAGAGCGGTGAACCTGTGGAATTCTCTACCACAGAAAGCAGTTGAGGCCAAATAATTAAATATATTCAAGAAAGAGTTCTTACGGCTAAAGGGATCAAGGGGTGCAGGGAGAAAGAGGGAACAGGGTACCAATTTGGATGATCAGCCAAAATCGTACTGAATGATGGTGCAGGCTCGAAGGGCCGAATGGCCTACTCCTGCTCCTATTTTTGTATGTTTCTATGAACTCCTCAATAATAAATACCTCTACCCTCACCCCTTTCCTTCCCTCCCAGAACCACAACAGGGTCCCCCTTGTCCTCACTTCCCACCCCACCAGCCTCCACATCCAAAGGATCATCCTCCGCCTTTTCTGCCACGTCCAGCATGATGCCACTACCAAATGCATCTGCCCCTCCCTCCCGTCAGCATTCCGAAGGGATCGTTCACTCCGTGACACCCTGGTCCAGTCCTCCATTACCCCCGACACCTCATGCCCTTCCCACGGCATCTTCTCATCCAATCGCAGCAGGTGCACTACCTGCCCTTTTACCGCTCACTATCCAAGTCCCCAAACACTCCTTTCAGGTGAAGCAGTCATTTACTTGTACTTCTTTCAATTTAGTATACTGTATTTGCTGCTCACAATGAGGTCTCCTCTACATTGGAGAGGCCAATGCAGATTGCGCGACCGCTTTGCAGAACACCTTCGCTCATTCCGAAATCATGACCCCAAGTTTCCTGTCACTTGCCATTTCAACACAGCCTCCTGCTGTCATGCCCAGATCTCTGTCCTGAGGCTGCTGCAGTGTTCCAGTGATGAACGCAAGCTCTAGGAACAGCATCTCATTTACCGATTAGGCACACTACAACCTACAGGACTGAACACTGAGTTCAATAATTTCACAGCATGACCGCCCCCCATTTTTTAGTTTTTCTTTTTATTTTATTTCATCATTCATTATTTTTTTAACCACAGCTTGCCCACTTTTTTTCATGTTTGTGCTTTTGGCCAGGGCTGTTAATTTGCGTCTTTTAAGATGTATCTAGACAGATACATGAATGGGCAGGAAGCAAAGAGATACAGACCCTTAGAAAATAGGCGACATGTTTAGATAGATATTTCTCGTGTATGGGCGGAGCGCACGCGGGACTGCTGGGTAAGTGAGGTTACATATTTGGGCGGTTGCTCCCACCCATCCTCCTCCTCTAACCAAAAAAAAAGTTCTGTCCGTCGGATTGCTAAGCTAACACGTTTTGACTTTTTTTTTGGTTTTCAGTAGATTTGTTGGGAATTTAGAATAGTGGGAATGGAGGTTAAGGCAGTTGAATGTTCCTCCTGCAGAATGTGGGAGGTAAGGGACACCAAGAGTGTCCCTGCTGACTGCATCTGCGGGAAGTGCACCCAACTCCAGCTCCTCGAGAACCGCGTTAGAGAAGTGGAGCTGGAGGAACTTCGGATCATTCGGGAGGCGGAGGGGGTTATTGAGAGGAGTTATAGGGAGGTAGTCACACCTCAGGTAAAAGAAGTAGGTAGATGTGTTACCGTCAGGGGAAGGAGAGGGAACCAGAAGGCAGTGCAGGGATCCCCTGTGACCGATTCCCTCAACAACAGGTATACCGTTTTGGATACTGTTGGGGGGGGGGGGGGGACTTACCAGGGGTAAGCAATGGGGTACAGGTCTCTGGCACAGAGTCTGTCCCTGTTGCTCAGAAGGGAAGGGGGAAGAGGAGCAGAGCATTAGTCATTGGGGACTCCATAGTTAGGGGAACAGATAGGAGGTTCTGTGGGAACGAGAGAGACTCACGGTTGGTGTGTTGCCTCCCAGGTGCCAGGGTTCGTGATGTCTCGGATCGTGTTTTTGGGATCCTTAAGGGGGAGGGGGAGCAGCCCCAAGTCGTGGTCCACATAGGCACCAACGACATAGGTAGGAAGAGAGATGGGGATTTAAGGCAGAAATTCAGGGAGCTAGGGTGGAAGCTTAGAGCGAGAACAGAGTTGTTATCTCTGGGTTGTTGCTCGTGCCACGTGACAGCGAAGCGAGGAATAGGGAGAGAGAGGAGTTGAACACGTGGCTGCAGGGATGGTGTAGGAGGGAGGGTTTTGGTTTCCTGGATAATTGGGGCTCTTTCTGGGGTAGGTGGGACCTCTACAAACAGGATGGTCTTCACCTGAACCAGAGGGGTACCAATATCCTGGGGGGGAGATTTTCTAATGCTCTTCGGGGGGGCTTTAAACTAATTCAGCAGGGGGATGGGAACCTAAATTGTAGTTCCAGTGTACAGGATGTTGAGAGTAGTGAGGTCAGGGATAACGTTACAAGGACGCAAGAGGGCACTGGCAAGCAAGAACTTGGTTTAAAGTGTGTCGACTTCAACGCCAGGAGCATCCGGAAGAAGGTGGGTGAGCTTGCAGCATGGGTTGGTACCTGGGATCTCGATGTTGAGGCCATTTCGGAGACATGGGTAGAGCAGGGGCAGGAATGGATGTTGCAGGTTCCGGGATTTAGATGTTTCAGTAAGAACAGAGAAGATGGTAAAAGAGCGGGGGGGGGGGGGGGGGGGGTGGGTGTGGCATTGTTAATCAAGGAGATTATTACGGCGGCAGAAAGGACGTTTGAGGACTCGTCTACGGAGGTAGTATGGGCCGAGGTTAGAAACAGGAGAGGAGAGGTCACCCTGTTGGGAGTCTTCTATAGACCTCCGAATAGTTCCAGAGATGTAGAGGAAAGGTTAGCGAAGATGATTCTCGACAGGAGCGAGAGTAACAGGGTAGTTGTTATGGGGGACTTTAACTTTCCAAATATTGACTGGAAATACTACAGTTCGAGTACTTTAGATGGGTCAGTTTTTGTCCAGTGTGTGCAGGAGGGTTTTCTGACAGTATGTAGACAGGCCAACCAGGGGCGATGCCACATTGGATTTGGTACTGGGTAATGAACCCGGCCAGGTGTTAGATTTAGATGTAGGTGAGCACTTTGGTGATAGTGATTACAATTCGGTTAGGTTTACCTTAGCGATGGGCAGGGACAGGTATATACCGCAGGGCAAGAATTATAGCTGGGGGAAAGGAAATTATGATGCGATTAGGCAAGATTTAGGATGCGTAGGATGGGGAAGGAAACTGCAGGGGATGGGCACAATCGAAATGTGGAGCTTATTCAAGGAGCAGCTACTGCGTGTCCTTGATAAGTATGTACTTGTCAGGCAGGGAGGAAGTTGTCGAGCGAGGGAGCCGTGGTTTACTAAAGAAGTTGAAGCGCTTGTCAAGAGGAAGAAGGCGGCTTATGTTAGGATGAGACGTGAAAGCTCAGTTAGGGCGCTTGAGAGTTACAAGCTAGCCAGGAAGGATCTAAAGGGAGAGCTTAGAAGAGTGAGGAGAGGACACGAGAAGTCATTGGTGGATAGGATCAAGGAAAACCCTAAGGCTTTCCATAGGTATATCAGGAATAAAAGAATGACTAGAGTTAGATTAGGGCCAATCAAGAATAGTAGTGGGAAGTTGTGTGTGGAATCAGAGGAGATAGGGGAAGCGTTAAATGAATATTTTTCGTCAGTATTTACAGTAGAGAAAGAAAATGTTGTCGAGGAGAATACTGAGATACAGCCTACTAGGCTAGATGGGATTGAGGTTCACAAGGAGGAGGTGTTAGCAATTTTGGAAAGTGTGAAAATAGATAAGTCCCCTGGGCCAGATGGGATTTACCTAGGATTCTCTGGGAAGCCAGGGAGGAGATTGCAGAGCCTTTGTCCTTGATCTTTATGGCGTCATTGTCGACAGGAATAGTGCCGGAAGACTGGAGGATAGCAAATGTCGTCCCTTTGTTCAAGAAGGGGAGTAGAGACAGCCCTGGTAATTATAGACCTGTGAGCCTTACCTCGGTTGTGGGTAAAATGTTGGAAAAGGTTATAAGAGATAGGATTTATAATCATCTTGAAAAGAATAAGTTCATTAGCGATAGTCAGCACGGTTTTGTGAAAGGTAGGTCGTGCCTCACAAACCTTATTGAGTTTTTTGAGAAGGTGACCAAACAGGTGGATGAGGGTAAAGCCGTGGATGTGGTGTATATACATTTCAGTAAGGCGTTTGATAAGGTTCCCCACGGTAGGCTATTGCAGAAAATACGGAAGTATGGGATTGAAGGTGATTTAGTGCTTTGGATCAGAAATTGGCTAGCTGAAAGAAGACAGAGGGTGGTGGTTGATGGCAAATGTTCATCCTGGAGTTTAGTTACTAGTGGTGTACCGCAAGGATCTGTTTTGGGGCCACTGCTGTGTCATTTTTATAAATGACCTGGATGAGGGTGTGGAAGGGTGGGTTCGTAAATTTGCGGATGACACGAAGGTCGGTGGAGTTGTAGATAGTGGCGAAGGATGTTGTAGGTTACAGAGGGACATAGATAGGCTGCAGAGCTGAGCTGAGAGATGGCAAATGGAGTTTAATGCGGAAAAGCGTGAGGTGATTCACTTTGGCAGGAGTAACAGGAATGCAGAGTACTGGGCTAATGGGAAGATTCTTGGTAGTGTAGATGAGCAGAGAGATCTTGGTGTCCAGGTACATAAATCCCTGAAAGTTGCCACCCAGGTTAATAGGGCTGTTAAGAAGGCATATGGTGTGTTAGTTTTTATTAGTAGGGGGATCGAGTTTCGGAGCCACGAGGTCATGCTGCAGCTGTACAAAACTCTGGTGCGGCCGCACCTGGAGTATTGCGTGCAGTTCTGGTCACCGCATTATAGGATGTGGAAGCTTTGGAAAGGGTGCAGAGGAGATTTACTAGGATGTTGCCTGGTATGGAGGGAAGGTCTTACGAAGAAAGGCTGAGGGACTTGAGGTTGTTTTCGTTGGAGAGAAGGAGGAGGAGAGGTGACTTAATAGAGACATATAAGATAATCAGAGGGTTAGATAGGGTGGATAGTGAGAGTCTTTTTCCTCGGATGGTGATGGCAAACACGAGGGGACATAGCTTTAAGTTGAGGGGTGATAGATATAGGACAGATGTCAGAGGTAGTTTCTTTATTCAGAGAGTAGTAGGGGCGTGAAACGCCCTGCCTGCAACAGTAGTAGACTCGCCAACTTTAAGGGCATTTAAGTGGTCATTGGATAGACATATGGATGAAAATGGAATAGTGTAGGTCAGATGGTTTCACAGGTCGGCACAACATCGAGGGCCGAAGGGCCTGTACTGTGCTGTAATATTCTATAGAGGATCTGGATCGGCGCAGGCTTGGAGGGCCGAAGGGCCTGTTCCTGTGCTGTAATTTTCTTTGTTCTATTATTCTGTCATTTTACACCCTCTCTGCACTAATGCTTTATCTTTCAACACACCATTAACACACCCATTGCCTTTGCTCCATGACATTCTGGTCAGTTATTCTCTGTGACCCTCTGTCCTATCAACACCTTCCCTTTTGTTATCTTTGGCCCCACCCCCACTTTATTTGCTTAAAACTGACCTGAAACGTTAGCTCTGCTTCTGTATCCACAGATGCAGTCAAACCTGGAGTATTTTCAGCATTTTGTTTATTATCTATGAACTCCTCATCTAGGCTACTATTGCCAATCTGATTTTTGCAGTTTATATGTAAATTAAATTCACCCACAATTATTGCCGTCCCTTTAACACGAGCACCCAATATTTCTTCATGTATACTTCATCCAACATTGTTACTGTTAGGAGGTTAGGAGGCCAGTAGACCACTCGCACTAGTGATTTCTTTTCCCTCCTCTTCCTCATCTCCACCCAAACCAATTCTACATCCTGATCTCCTGAACCAAGGTCACCTCTAACTGTTGCACCAATGCCATCCTTGATGAACAGCTCAGGCAGCATCTGTGGAGAGAGAAACAGTTAACATTTCAGGCACATCGAGCTATCAGAGCCTGCAGCCTAGAGCTTGGAGTGGGAGAAGGAGGAAGAATGAGGAGTGGCAATATAGTCCAACACTCACAGCAACCTACCAGGATAGGGAGACAGAGTTCAGGAAACACTCACCAACACAAGTCCAGTAAAACATCCCAGGAGGAAAAGGGGGAGCAGTGTGTGTACCTGTCCTGATATCCCCCTCCCCAGGCCTGTCAGTCAAACCCCCCACTCCTCCCAGTCCACAGCTCAGCCTAGCAGCTTCCTGCACCTTCAGCCAGTCCTACTCAGGTGTGGCCCAGTCCAAGGGGAATCTTTGTGGAACCTGGGAATGGGGGAGGGGCGGACTTCCTGCCCTGTGCTGTTTATTCATCCTCAGTTCCTCCAAAGATCTGACGGCCGTTAACCGGGCCTGTCACCGAAGGAGGCCCCGCAGCTGCCTCCCCGCTTGGTGCAGACCTGGAGCTTCTAATTAAGCGCTTTGCGGCCTACACCGGGTGTTTCTGAAGTCTGGCCGCTCACCCGCCGGCTCAATCGCTCCCTCCACCCCACCGTCGCTTACCGGCTGTAGAAGCGGATCAAGGGTCTGCCCATTGCCATCACTCGCATTACGCATGCTCCAAACATTGGCGCATGCGCTCTTGATACTTGAAGCTCCCACCAGCGAACTCTCACCTGTTGCAGCTCACAAAGTCCGGGTGATTGACGGCAACTCGAGACAGTGACAGCCCCGCCCACGTCACAGACCCGAAACATTAACTCTGCTGCTCTCTCTCCACAGATGCTGCCTGACCTGCTGAGTACTTCCAAGACTTTGTTTTTATTCTTGAATTTTCTGCAGTATTTTTCATGACCACAGGATATCCTAAAGTGCTTAATAGCCAATGAAGTCGTTTTTAAGTATGATCAGTGTATTGTCGGAATCGCAGCTGTCAATTTGTGCACAAACCGCAATGTGATAATGACCAAACAAGCGCATGGGTAAGGCTTCCACTGCTATGTTCAGACTGGCCAAGAGAGTGTGGGAAAATGGCGCACTGACACGGAACACAAAAGTCCGAGTGTATCAGGCCTGTGTCCTCAGTACCTTGCTCTACGGCAGCGAGGCCTGGACAACGTATGCCAGCCAAGAGCGACGTCTCAATTCATTCCATCTTCGCTGCCTTCGGAGAATACTTGGCATCAGGTGGCAGGACTATATCTCCAACACAGAAGTCCTTGAAGCGGCCAACATCCCCAGCTTATACACACTACTGAGTCAGCGGCGCTTGAGATGGCTTGGCCATGTGAGCCGCATGGAAGATGGCAGGATCCCCAAAGACACATTGTACAGCGAGCTCGCCACTGGTATCAGACCCACCGGCCGTCCATGTCTCCGTTATAAAGACGTCTGCAAACGCGACATGAAATCGTGTGACATTGATCACAAGTCGTGGGAGTCAGTTGCCAGCATTCGCCAGAGCTGGCGGGCAGCCATAAAGACAGGGCTAAATTGTGGCGAGTCGAAGAGACTTAGTAGTTGGCAGGAAAAAAGACAGAGGCGCAAGGGGAGAGCCAACTGTGCAACAGCCCCAACAAACAAATTTCTCTGCAGCACCTGTGGAAGAGCCTGTCACTCCAGAATTGGCCTTTATAGCCACTCCAGGCGCTGCTTCACAAACCACTGACCACCTCCAGGCGCGTATCCATTGTCTCTCGAGATAAGGAGGCCCAAAAGAAAAAAAAGAAATCTGCCCTGCTTAATGTGATGCTAAATATTTGCCAGGACATCAGGAATATCCCTCTGCTTGTGTTTGATATAGTGCCATGGGATATTTTACATCCACCTGAGAGGGCAGGCCAGGCCTCAGTTTAATGACCAGACCTCTGACAGTGCAGCACTCCCTCAATCCTGCACTGGAGTGCCTGCCTAGATTTTTGTGCTGAAGGCCTTGAGTGCGTCTTGAACCCAAATCCTTCTGACTCAGAAATGAGAGTGCTGACAAGTCAGCCCTCATTGACAAATGGGAACTGGTCAGGTGGCATTGTTAGAGATAGGAGAAATGGCACTGATTAGAGAGCGTCTGTAAATGCAGGAGAAATAAAGTCAGGTCAGGGAACATCTGTAAATGGGGATACAGACACAGACGGGGTGGGAGTGAGAGATAAGTGAATGTCAAAACTTGAGGGTGATACATTTTTGTTAGTAAGGTTATGAAAAGATATGAAACAAACTGGGTCAATGTAGCTGAGATACAGAGGAGTTATTATGTACTTGAATGGCAGAACAGGCACAAGGGGCTGAATGACCTCCTCCCACTCATGTGTTCCTCTATTTTACAGGCTCATTGAGACTGATGCCCTGAGGCTCCACTCACAATACCGGGACTTTCTATTCCTGACAGTTATGGAGTCAGGGTATTCAGGGTGGACTAGACAGGACAACCTCCCCTTCATAGACAAATGACCCAACTGTGAGGTGATGGTGCATCCAGTTACACACAGGTGGTGAGAACCAAGGAGAGGCACCGAGGAGGGAATGGCCAACATGGGTGGTGCTGTGAAGGGGACCGGTAATTCCACCCCCCACCCCACCACCAAGCCCTCCAGTGAGAAAGAGCTGTCTAAGGGAAAACAGGAAGGAAAGGGAGCTGCATGCAGCAAGCTGCCGAATGCCAACTCCGTGCCTGGAGTCACCTCCTCCTCAGCAGACAGAATCAATGGAGGAGGAGCCAGCAGAAGAACAACTGGGTTAGTGGCAAGTGGTCAAGAAGAAAACCACGAAGGTGGCCCAGAAAAGGGAACAAAGAAAATTACAGCACAGGAACAGGCCCTTCGGCCCTCCAAGCCTACGCCGATCCAAATCCTCTATCTAAACCTGTCACCTATTTTCTAAGGGTCTGTATCTCTTTACTTCCTGCCCATTCATGTATCTGTCTAGATACATCTTAAAAGACGCTATCGTGCCCGCATCTACCACCTCCGCTGGCAATGCATTCCATGCACCCACCACCCTCTGCGTAAAGAAATTTCCACGCATATGCCCCCTAAACTTTTCCCCTTTCACTTTGAACTCGTGTCCCCTTGGAATTGAATCCCCCACTCTGGGAAAAAGCTTCTTGCTATCCGCTCTGTCGATACCTCTCATGATTTTGTACACCTCAATCAGGTCCCCCCTCAACCTCCGTCTTTCTAATGAAAATAATCCTAATCTACTCAACCTCTCTTTATAGCTAGCGCCCTCCATACCAGGCAACATCCTGGTGAATCTCCTCTGCACCCTCTCCAAAGCATCCACATCCTTTTGGTAATGTGGTGACCAGAACTGCACGCAGTATTCCAAATGTGGCCGAACCAAAGTCCTATACAACTGTAACATGACCTGCCAACTCTTGTACTCAATACCCCGTCCGATGAAGGAAAGCATGCCGTATGCCTTCTTGACCACTCTATTGACCTGCGTTGCCACCTTCAGGGAACAATGGACCTGAACACCCAAATCTCTCTGTACATCAATTTTCCCCAGGACTTTTCCATTTACTGTATAGTTCACTCTTGAATTGGATCTTCCAAAATGCATCACCTCGCATTTGCCCTGATTGAACTCCATCTGCCATTTCTCTGCCCAACTCTCCAGTCTATCTATATTCTGCTGTATTCTCTGACAGTCCCCTTCACTATCTGCGACTCCACCAATCTTAGTGTCGTCTGCAAACTTGCTAATCAGACCACCTATACTTTCCTCCAAATCATTTATGTATATCACAAACAACAGTGGTCCCAGCACGGATCCCTGTGGAACACCACTGGTCACACCTCTCCATTTTGAGAAACTCCCTTCCACTGCTCCTCTCTGTCTCCTGTTGTCCAGCCAGTTCTTTATCCATCTAGCTAGTACACCTTGGACCCCATGCGCCTTCACTTTCTCCATCAGCCTACCATGGGGAACCTTATCAAGCGCCTTACTGAAGTCCATGAATATGACATCTACAGCCCTTCCCTCATCAATCAACTTTGTTACTTCTTCAAAGAATTCTATTAAGTTGGTAAGACATGACCTTCCCTGCACAAAACCATGTTGCCTATCACTGATAAGCCCATTTTCTTCCAGATGGGAATAGATCCTATCCCTCAGTATCTTCTCCAGCAGCTTCCCTACCACTGACGTCAGGCTCACCGGTCTATAATTACCTGGATTATCCCTGCTACCCTTCTTAAACAAGGGGACAACATTAGCAATTCTCCAGTCCTCCGGGACCTCACCCGTGTTTAAGGATGTTGCAAAGATATCTGTTAAGGCCCCAACTAATTCCTCTGTCGCTTCCCACAGTAACCTGGGATAGATTCCATCCGGACCTGGGGACTTGTCCACCTTAATGCCTTTTAGAATACCCAACACTTCCTCCCTCCTTATGCCGACTTGACCTAGAGTAATCAAACATCTGTCCCTAACCTCAACATCCGTCATGTCCCTCTCCTCGGTGAATACCGATGCAAAGTACTCATTTAGAATCTCACCCATTTTCTCTGACTCCACGCATAACTTTCCTCCTTTGTCCTTGAGTGGGCCAATCCTTTCTCCAGTTACCCTCTTGCTCCTTATATATGAATAAAAGGCTTTGGGATTTTCCTTAACCCTGTTTGCTAAAGATATTTCATGACCCCTTTTAAGCCCTCTTAATTCCTCGTTTCAGATTGTGCCTACAATCCCGATATTCTTTCAAAGCTTCGTCTTTCTTCAGCCGCCTAGACCTTATGTATGCTTCCTTTTTCCTCTTAGCTAGTCTCACAATTTCACCTGTCATCCATGGTTCCCTAATCTTGCCATTTCTACCCCTCATTTTCACAGGAACATGTCTCTCCTGCACGCTAATCAACCTCTGTTTAAAAGCCTCCCACATATCAAATGTGGATTTACCTTCAAACAGCTGCTCCCAATCTACATTTCCCAGCTCCTGCCAAATTTTGGTATAGTTGGCCTTCCCCCAATTTAGCACTCTTCCTTTAGGACCACTCTCGTCTTTGTCCATGAGTATTCTAAAACTTACGGAATTGTGATCACTATTCCCAAAGTCGTCCCCTACTGAAACGTCAACAACCTGGCCGGGCTCATTCCCCAACACCAGGTCCAGTATGGCCCCTTCCCGAGTTGGACTATTTACATACTGCTCTAGAAAACCCTCCTGGATGCTCCTTACAAATTCTGCTCCATCTAGATCTCTAACATTAAGTGAATCCCAGTCAATGTTGGGAAAATTAAAATCTCCTATCACCACCACCCTGTTGCTCCTACAGCTTTCCATAATCTGTTTACATATTTGTACCTCGATCTCACGCTCGCTGTTGGGAGGCCTGTAGTACAGCCCCAACATTGTTACCGCACCCTTCCTATTTCTGAGTTCTGCCCATATTGCCTCACAGCTCGAGTCCTCCATAGTGCCTTCCTTCAGCACAGCTGTGATATCCTCTTTGACCAGTAATGCAACTCCTCCACCCCTTTTACCTCCCTCTCTATCCCGCCTGAAGCATCGGTATCCTGGGATATTTAGTTGCCAATCATGCCCTTCCCTTAACCAAGTCTCAGTAATAGCAATAACATCATACTCCCAGGTACTAATCCAAGCCCTAAGTTCATCTGCCTTACCTACTACACTACTTGCATTAAAACAAATACACCTCAGACCACCAGTCCCTTTGCTTTCATCATCTGCTCCCTGCCTACTCTTTCCCTTAGTCACGCTGACTTCATTATCTAGTTCCTTACAGGCTTTAGTTACTACATCCTTACTCTCTACTGACCTCATTTGGTTCCCATCCCCCTGCCACATTAGTTTAAACCCTCCCCAACAGCATTAGCAAAAGCACCCCCAAGGACATTGGTTCCAGTCCGGCCCAGGTGTAGGCCGTCCAATTTGTAATAGTCCCACCTCCCCCAGAACCGGTCCCAATGTCCCAAAAATCTGAACCCCTCCCTCCTGCACCATCTCTCAAGCCACGCATTCATCCTGACTATTCTTTCATTTCTACTCTGACTATCATGTGGCAAGAGGACGCTAATGTCTGAGACGGACGACAGCCGCTGCTCCTCATCAGATGAGGAAGGGCAGGAAAGATGACACCAGCAAAATAAGTGGCAGAACACAAAAGGAGCTGGAAGAGAAGGCCTTCCAACACCAAAACACTGGAAGCAGTGAAAGGCCCAGAGCACAGTGACGCGCCCAGTGCACCCCAGCTCCGGGAAACGAGGAGGAACAGAAGGGAAAGACCCCACCAGCAGCAGACAGTCCAAAGCTTGCTGCCTACAAGACCACCCCCACCCACCCCTGTGTCACCCTGGCAGAACAAACCCTGTGACTGACCAGGACAGTTTTCGGAGTCTGCACTGAGTGCTGCTTTGCCCTCCAGAGTGTGAAGAAGGGAGTTTCGTAAGTGAGGGAGGGGCTCCTTTCTTTCTTTTACCTTTTTTTAGCCTCCAGTAGCTGCCAGTCTCTTCAGTACAGGGAAGAAGCTGATTGAGTAACTGGTATGTTGTTCTACTTCTCATTGTGATAAGTTTTTAAAGTTCTGTTATGGCAGGTCAGCTCAGCCAAGTGGAATGTACGTCCTACGGTATGTGGGAAGTCATGGACGCCCCACATGTCCCAGACGGACACATCTGCAGGAATGGTCTCTGGCTGCAGAAGCTTGAGCTCTGAGTTTTGAAACTCAAGCAGTGGCTGGAATCACTGTTGTGCATCCATGAGGCAGAGGACTAAGTGGATAGCACGTTTAGGGAGGTGGAACATGCTGGCAGAGAGCGAATGTGTGACCACCAAGCAGTCTGAGAGAACCAGGCAGGTAGTGCAGGAGTCCCCTAAGTCTATCTTGCTTGCTAATCGGTTTTCCGTTTTGGATACTGGTGACAGAGATGGTTCCTCGGGGGAGTGCAGCTAGAGCAAAATCAGTGGCACCAGGGGTGGCTCAGCTGCACAGGAGGGGAGGAAAAAGAGTGGAAGAGCAATAGTGATAGGGGATTCGATAGTTAGGGGATCAGATGGGCATTTCTGCAGCAGTAAACATGAATTACTCCAGGATGGCGTGTTGCCTCCCTGGTGCCAGGGTCAACGATGTCTTGGGTTGGCTGCAGGATATCCTTCAGGGGGAGGGTGAACAGCCAGAGGTTGTGGTGAACATTGGTAGCAATGACATAGGTAGGAAGAGGGTTGAGGCCCTGAAAGCAAATTTTAGGGAGTTAGGAAGGAAATTAAAAAGCAGGACCTCCAAAGCAGTAATCTCAGGATTACTCAGTGCCACGTGCATAGAATAGGTGGATTGATCAATTGAATATCTGACTGGAGAATTGGTGGAGGGAGGGAATCAGATTTCTGAGGCATTGTGACCGGTTCTGGGGCAGGTGGGACATGTACAAGATGGATGGGCTACACCTTAACAGGACCAGAACTAACATCCTCACGGGGAGATTAGCTAGTTGGGGAGGTTGTAAACTAGCTTGTCAGGGTGATGGGAAACTGACGGGTAGCTCAAATTGGAACGAGGCCTGCAAGATCATCTTCCGGTCCAGAGTCTGCTCCATGGAGCAGGATGAGACGTGCTTGTGCTTCTTCTTCCAAAAGGTACACAGAGAGCTCTGTGATCAGCAACCTGAAGGAAGAGGACAGCTCATTAACGTCATCACAGTCAGACATAAGGATCAACAAATCCTTTTATGCTAGGCTGTACGATGTGAAGCCCACAGACAGCATGGCCTCCCAGTCCTTCCTGTCATCTATCATGGAGGTCTTAAATGACAGTATGCGGGAGAACCTGGACAAACCATTAACTCTGGATTTGCTGACAATGCTCGTCGGTCCCTTTGAGACTATTAAAACTCCTGGAAGCAATGGCTTACCAGTTGAGTTGTATTTGACTGTGGGGCTGGATTGGTTCAGACCTGCTGAACGTGTATGACAGTCTGCTTCTGGCCGACAGCATGTCAACTGACTGGCCAACTCGGGTT
Source organism: Heterodontus francisci (assembly GCF_036365525.1). Taxonomy (NCBI): domain Eukaryota; kingdom Metazoa; phylum Chordata; class Chondrichthyes; order Heterodontiformes; family Heterodontidae; genus Heterodontus; species Heterodontus francisci. The sequence continues at coordinate 138,132,988 of NC_090377.1, read as the reverse complement.
CCACCCCTCAAGCATTGGTTACAGAACATGCTGCTGCCTTGTCCCTCTAGCCTCAGAGCTCTCTTCCTGTTGCTTCCCAGGACAATCACCACTCACCAACATTACGCTGTCAGATGAATTTCTGAGGCTTAGAGGAAGATTTTTTTAAATTATTTGTTCATGGGTTGTGAGCCTCATTGGCTAGGACCCATTGAAAATCTTTCATTTCAATAAAAGAAAAAATGTTCACCAACCTTCTTTGCTGGAATGTCACACGTCAATTCCTCTTTCCCCCTTTGCACTGAATTCCCACATGACCCAAATTCCCACCTTCACACTGACTACATTTCACTCAAGCAAAGTCTCCACTCCATGCACACCATTCAAACTAAAAGAAGCCAAAATAAGTAAGAAAGTCACAACAAAAGCAGAGGGAGCCTTTCCAACTAAACCAGAATATTGTAACCAGTGTCTATGACATACTGTACCCTGAAGTGCCACTGGTTGCAGAAGATATCAAGTGTGCTCCCTCTCCAGGGCCACCTAGGTACAGACAAGACCACAGAAGAGAGGCTGGCAGCCAGAGTGACCCCCCACATCCCCAACATGGTCTCTGCCCATTCTGGACCTACAGATTGCCGTTTTAACCAGGCCCAAGAGAAGATCCTCCGACTTACCCACCTACCTCCATAACGAGCGGCCAAAAATTAGGAGAGTGAGGCTAAAATGGAAACAAGGCTTTTGATAAGGTCCCATACAGCAGTCTGGTCACGAAAGCAAAATCCCATGGGATCCAAGGCAAAGTGGTAAGTTGGATCCAAAATTGGCTCAGAGACAGGAAGCAAAGGGTGTTTTTGTGACTGGAAGACTGTTTTCAGTGAGGCTCTGCAGGGCTTGGTATGAGGTCCCTTGCTTTCAATCATTTGGACTTGAATATAGGGGGGGTATGACTAAGAAGTTTGCAGATGATTTAAAAAAATGACTGTGTAGTTGATAATGAAGAAGAAAGCTGTAGA